>NC_089039.1:25052500-25352500 GCF_034140825.1 Oryza sativa Japonica Group
TCGGTCGGCGAGCGTAATTAACGCGCACACGATACGATCTATCTCGACTGCCACAACCGCATATCCACCTCATGCGCCGCAAGCGGGCGAATGGAATTAGTGGAAGCGTGGGCGCGAGAAACGAGGGAGCGAGATAGCGAGTAACGAGGGAGCGAGATAGTGGGCACGAGAAACGAGGAGCCGGGCTCAGCGATGGCAAGGGTATAAAGCTATCGAGGAAAGGACTTGCTCCCTTCCTTTCGCCACTATTCCCCTTTCCTTCGCCGTTTGCGCCCTAAACTCTCTCTTTGCTGTGCCTCACCTTCGCCACACACACTCGTTCTCAACCCTCTCTTTCTCCAACGACATGGCACGGGGCTCCGCTCTGCTCGACGGTAGCGTACTACCGCCTTCCCGCATTGTGAGCGAGAGGCAGGCTGGGCTGCCGCGCCGCTTCATGCCGGAATCCGCCACCGGCCGGGAGATAGTGATGCTGGGCGAGGCGCGCCCAGCACCAGATTACCCGGGGCGGTCCATCTTCTTCCTCCCCTTCGCAATGGCCGGGTTGGTTCCTCCTTTTTCTTCTTTCTTTATGGATGTTCTGGAGTTCTACGATCTCCAGATGGCGCACCTCACCCCCAACGCAGTGATGACTTTGGCCATCTTCGCGCACCTGTGCGAGATGTTCATTGGGGTGCGCCCATCTCTTCGGCTGTTCCGGTGGTTCTTCACCGTGCAGTCGGTGTCGCCGCCGTCGGTGGTCGGTGGTTGCTACTTCCAGCCGCGGGGGCCGGTGTTGAACCGCTACATCCCCTGCGCCCTCCGCAAGAAGTGGGACGATTGGAAGAGCGACTGGTTCTACACCCCCCTTGCCAACGAAGCGCGCCTCCGACTCCCAAGCCAGCCCCCGGCGCCGGTCTCCAGCTGGCGGGCGCCAGTAGATCTGGGGGATGACTATGACGCCGTCCTCGACCGCCTGGCGGGCCTGCGATCTCAGGGGCTCACAGGGGCCATGGTGTACGGCGACTACCTCCGTCGTCGGATTGCGCCGCTCCAGCGGCGCGCTCGGGCCGCCTGGGAGTACACCGGGCCCGAAGACTACATGCGGACCCACCAGGGAGTCAGATGGGATTGGGCCCCCGAGGACTTCAAGATACTGGTCCAACGGGTGCTAAATCTCAACTCCGTGGATGCGTCTCTCATCCCCCACGGTATCCTCCCCCTCTGCAGCGACCCAGATCGCGCCTCCATCTTAACCATTATGACAGCGGTCGGGGCCTCAGAGGAGCAGGCTCCTAAGGGCTATGACAGCGCAGGTGGGAGCCGCCGGGGGGATCAATCTACCCCCGGAGGGGGTCGTGCTTCTGGGCCCCGCGTCGGGGGCTCGGGGAGCAACCGCCCTACCGACGCCCGGGGGAAGAGGAAACTGGGAGGAACACCTCCCCCATCTCCTCCCCGAGGGGGCGGGGCGGTGCGTGCCAGCAGCAGGCGCCCGGAGGGGGCCGCGCCAACCTCGCAGCCCGAGGGGGAGCGCAAGAAGAAGCGGCTGCGCAAGATGGGGGAGACAGAACCATCCCGGGGAAACCTAATTTTCCCTCCAAGGTGGTCATTTAACCGACCCCCTCGCAGGTTCGTCCCACGCTCATTGCGACCGTCTTTTCTTCTATTCCAAAAGCAAGTTTTTTCTTACCCATCCTGTTTGCCTTCTGGTTTTTCTTTCTGCTTCAGTGATGTCCCGTCACGTTCCTCCCGCCATCCCAAGTCCGGCCAATCCGAGGCCGAAGATCCGGCGGCCGCAGAGGAACGGAGGCGAGAATCTGACCGGCGAGAGGCCGCAGATCGCCTTCGGGAAGCTGAAGAGGCCGCCCGGGAAACCGCCCGGGCTCGCCAGGCTGAGGATACCGCTCGGGAGGAGGCCGCCCGGGCCCGCCAAGCCGAGGAAGCCGCTCGGGAGGAGGCCGCCCGGGCCCGCCAAGCCGAGGAAGCTGCTCGGGAGGAGGCCGCCCGGGCCCGCCAAACTGAGGCGATGGCGTCTTTCGAGGCAGCCCACGACAAAGCTGCTGGCGCGTCGCTTGGGCCTACTCCCTCGGGCGACGCTCAGGCGACAGCCTCCGGGGCGGCTCGCGACGAGGCCGCGGGCGGATCGCCTGGGCCCGCTCCCTCGGGCGACTCCCAGGACCAAACGGGTCCGGGGGACATCCCCGAGCTCAGTGCGTCTTCTGGCGGGCCGAGCCGCGTCGCATTTTCTCCAAGGCGGCTCTTCTCCTCGTCTTCTGCCGCCCCGCTGAGTGCCGAGCCCCTTCTGCAAGCCTTGGCCGCCGCAAACACCGCGGTGCTAGATGGATTTAGCGCCCAGGTGGAGGCCTTGCGAGCGGAACGAGCGGAGCTCGAGGCCGCATGGGCGCGCGTCGAGGAGGGGCGGCGCTCGGTGGACGCCATGGTGGAGGTGGGCCGTAAGGCTCACCGCCGCCACATCTCGGAGCTTGAAGCCCGCAAGGCGGCGCTGGCGGAGATCGCCCGAGAGGTGGAGGAGGAGCGAGAGGCCGCCCTCATCGCCACCACCGCGATGATTGAGGCGCAGGACTCCCTCCGCCTTCAACACGGGAGCTGGGAGGCGGAGCTAAAGAAAAAGCTCGACGCCGCCCAGGGGGTCCTTGACGCCGCCGCTGCCCGAGAGCAGCGAGCAACGGAGGCTGAAGCGGCGTCCCGGCGGCGCGAAGAGGCCCTTGAAGCCCGTGCCATGGCGCTGGAAGATCATGCCGGCGCCGTGGAGACCAGCTTGGCGGACCGCGAGGCCGCCGCCGCTATCCGGGAGGCGACGCTGGCGGCGCACGAGGCCGCCTGCGCCGAAGAGGAGTCCGCGCTCCGGCTCCGCGAGGACGCGCTTGCTGAGCGGGAGCGAGCTCTCGAGGAGTCCGAGGCCGCGACACAACGGCTGGCGGACAGCCTGTCCCTCCGCGAGGCAGCGCAGGAGGAGCAGGCGCGCCGCAATCTGGAATGCGTCCGCGCCGAGAGAGCCACGCTGGAGCAGCGGGCTGCTAACCTCGAGGCGCGAGAAAAGGAGCTGGACGCGAGGGAGCGCAGCGGCGGGGCGGCTACGGGCGAAAGCGACTTAGTCGCCCGCCTCGCAGCTGCCGAACACACCGTCGCGGACATGCAGCGCGCCCTGGACTCATCCACCGGGGAAGCCAAGGCCCTCCGCTTGTCGGGTGAGATAGGGCCCGGCATGCTTTGGGATGCAGTCTCCCGGCTGGATCGCGCCGGTCGGGAAGCGGGCCTCTGGAAAGGCCAGACAATTTCGCGCTCCACCAATCTGGAAGGCCTCGCCCCGCACCTTAGGAGGATGGCCTGGGCTGTCCAACAACTCCCCGAGGAGCTCGAGAAGACCATCAAGTCATCCTCGAGGGACCTCGCCCAAGGAGCGGTGGAACTCGTGTTAGCGAGTTACCAGGCCAGGGACCCCGGCTTCTCCCCATGGATGGCGCTGGAGGAGTTCCCTCCCGGGACCGAGGACGATGCGCGCGCGCGGGTCCGGGATGCCGCCAACCACATCGTCCAAAGCTTCGAGGGGTCGGCCCCTCGGCTCGCGTTCGCCCCCAGCTCCGACGAGGAGGGCGACGCCAGCGGTGAGGACGACGGTGGCGACGAGGCCGGCGACCCGGGCGCATTGGGATGAGCCCCCAGGCCCCCGCCAATCTCCAATTTTTTCTTTTTCTTTCTTCTTTTTGTATAGATCAACTTAATCTGCAATCAAAAATGATGAAAAATTTCTATGTTAACTTTATTTTGCTATGCATATGAGTTGAGGATGATTTGTGCCGTGGTCCTTTTGCATTTTAGCTTGATTTAAGGGCTCGTGCTCAAGTCCCGATCCTCAAATGGCTCGGGTCGGGGCTAGTGCCTGGGGAGATCCACATGTCGAGACTGGCCAGGCCGGGAACATGGTGACCGAGGGTTATGGGTGACCCGATTGTGGGTTTTTGCCGATTCCCCCCCGGAGTTCACCACGCCCCGGGGCACGGCTCGGTTCTGGGCCCCGCTTGGCGATTTTAGCTGACCGAACCGAGCCCCCGAGGGCAAGGTTGAGCACGAGTGACCTTATTTCAAGTTAAGATTCTTCAGAAGGAAAAACGGCACAGACACAACCTTTAGGAAATTGAAACTGCTTTTATTGAAATGCTGAAATAAGAAAAGTAAGGCTGTGCATGTGTGGTAGCCCCCGGCTAACCCTGCACACCCGAGGGGGGTGCGGGGTTAGCCCGAGCCCGAAACCTGACACCCGACCCCCCCCCCTCAGGGGTAGAAGCGACGAAGGTGTTCGATGTTCCACGGGTTTGGCAGCTCAGTGCCGTCGCCCGTGGCCAGCCGTACGGAGCCCGGCCGGGGGACGCCGATCACTCGATACGGACCCTCCCACATTGGTGAGAGCTTGCTCAGTCCAGCACGCGTTTGGACGCGGCGTAGGACGAGGTCGTCGACGCAGAGTGATCGGGCCCGGACGTGGCGCTGATGGTAGCGCCGCAGGCTCTGCTGGTAGCGCGCGGCTCGGAGGGCCGCGCGCCGCCTTCGCTCTTCCAAGTAGTCGAGGTCATCTCTACGAAGCTGATCTTGATCAGCCTCGCAGTACATGGTGGCCCGAGGAGACCTCAGGGTGAGCTCGGATGGGAGAACCGCTTCTGCGCCGTAGACGAGGAAGAAAGGCGTTTCCCCGGTCGCTCGGCTTGGTGTGGTTCGGTTTGCCCAGAGCACCGCTGGCAACTCCTCGATCCATGAATCGCCGTGCTTCTTGAGAATATTGAAGGTCTTGGTTTTAAGGCCTTTGAGGATTTCTGCATTGGCGCGCTCCACTTGGCCATTGCTTCTGGGGTGGGCAGGTGAGGCGAAGCAGAGCTTGATGCCCATGTCTTCGCAGTAGTCGCCGAAGAGTTCACTAGTGAATTGGGTGCCATTATCCGTAATAATACGGTTAGGCACTCCAAAACGGGCCGTGATGCCCTTAATGAATTTAAGAGCAGAGTGCTTATCGATCTTGACAACCGGATAAGCCTCGGGCCACTTAGTGAACTTGTCGATCGCAACATACAGATACTCAAACCCGCCCGGGGCCCGTTTGAACGGTCCCAGGATATCAAGCCCCCAGACAGCAAATGGCCATGACAGTGGTATGATCTGCAGGGCCTGGGCCGGCTGATGGATTTGCTTGGCGTGGAACTGACACGCTCTGCATCGCCGGACCAGATCGACTGCATCATTGAGAGCTGTCGGCCAATAAAATCCTTGACGAAAGGCCTTGCCAACCAGGGTGCGCGAGGCGGAATGGGCTCCGCACTCGCCCTCATGGATGTCAGCAAGAAGCTCAACGCCTTGTTCCTGAGGAATGCACTTCAGGAGGATTCCGTTAGCCGCGCGCCGATAGAGGGTCCCTTCTACCAGCACATAGCGTTTGGAAATGCGTTGTACGCGTTCACTCCCTTCGCGGTCCTCAGGTAGAGTCTTATCTGTGAGGTATGTTTGGATCTCAGAGATCCAAGCAATCAATCTAAGGGAGCTTGGAGCGCTCCCTTCGGGTCCCGAGGCCTGGACTCCGACGGGCCTCGGGGGCCGGTCAGGCGCATCCGTCTCCCCTAAGGGGTCGGGTCGCGCCGACGGCTGGGTAAGCCTTTCTTCAAAGGCGCCCGGTGGGGTCTGGGCTCGCGAGGACGCGAGCCGTGAGAGTTCGTCGGCTATCATGTTATCCCGTCTGGGCACATGCCGAAGCTCTATCCCGTCAAAATGGCGCTCCATACGCCGCACTTGGCGTACATAGGCGTCCATTTGCGGGTCAGAGCACCGGTACTCCTTACAGACCTGGTTAACGACCAGCTGGGAATCGCCTAACACCAGGAGACGGCGAATCCCCAGTCCGGCTGCCACCCTGAGTCCGGCAAGGAGTCCCTCGTACTCTGCCATATTATTGGTCGCTCGAAAGTCGAGGCGGACCAGATATCTAAGGACGTCTCCGGTCGGGGAGGTCAACGTGACCCCCGCACCGGCACCCTGGAGGGACAGAGAACCATCGAACTGCATTACCCAGTGGGTGGTGTGAGGCAGCTGCGAGGGGTTCGTGCTGGCCTCGGGGATTGAGACGGTCTCTGGAGCCGGGGTCCACTCTGCCACAAAATCGGCGAGGGCCTGGCTCTTGATAGCGTGGCGTGGTTCAAAGTGCAGATCGAATTCAGAAAGCTCGATTGCCCATTTTACCACCCGTCCTGTACCCTCTCGATTATGCAAGATTTGATCGAGGGGGTAAGACGTAACCACAGTGACCCTATGTGCCTGAAAATAATGGCGCAGTTTCCTCGAGGCCATCAGAATAGCGTAAAGCATCTTCTGGGCCTGAGGGTATCGGGTCTTAGCGTCCCGGAGGGCCTCACTAACAAAGTAGACAGGCCGCTGCACCCTTCGGTGGGGCCGATCCTCTCTGCTAGGGGCCGTATCCCCGGGGCGTTCTTCGTTCAAGTGGCCTTTCGGGGCGCACTTGTCTTCTGTGCCGATGACCTCGGGGTCGGAGGATGAAAGGGGCGGCCTTCCCTCAGTGGCCTCGGGGCCGTCCTGGGGGTCGGGGGCTCCTGGCATCGTCGGACAAGCGGGCAAAGGGCCAACTCCGGTCGTCAGGGGCCTCTGGCCTCCGTTCGGCTCGGGGGCCTCTTCTCCCTGCTCTTTCCCGGGTCGAGTCAGCACAGGGTTAGCCTCGGGGTCAAAGGGCGTTAAGTGCGGCCTTCCCGCAGTGGCCTTGGGGCCCTCCTGAGGGTCGGGGGCACCTAGCACCGTCTGACAAGCGGGCAGAGGGCCGGCTCCGGTCGTCAGGGGCCGTAGGCCACCGTCCGACTCGGGGGCCTCTCCTCCCCGCTCGCTCCCGGGCCAAGTTAGCACAGAATGGGGGTGCACGAAATGAGGATTGTCTTCATCGCGCTCCACAACCAACGCTGCACTAACTACTTGGGGGGTCGCCGCTAAGTAAAGTAGCAGGGGCTCATTTGGCTCCGGGGCGACTAGAACCGGGGGAGAGCTGAGATATGCCTTTAACTGAGTGAGGGCATGTTCAGCTTCCTCCGTCCAAGTAAACGGCCCCGAGCGCTTGAGGAGCTTAAACAAGGGTAGCGCCTTCTCTCCCAGCCTTGATATGAAACGACTTAGGGCGGCCATGCAACCGGTGACGCATTGCACATCCCTAAGTTTGCTGGGGGGGCGCATCCGCTCGATAGCTCGAATCTTCTCGGGGTTGGCCTCAATGCCTCGGGCAGAGACCAAGAACCCGAGAAGCTTGCCCGCAGGTACACCAAACACACACTTATCGGGGTTCAGCTTTATGCGGGCGGAGCGGAGGTTCTCAAAAGTTTCCACTAGATCTGAAAGTAAAGTTTCTTGGTTGCGCGTTTTTACAACCAAGTCATCGACATAAGCCTCAACATTACGTCCTATTTGGCTACCCAAAGAAATTCGAGTAGTACGTTGAAAAGTAGGACCTGCATTCTTTAACCCGAAGGGCATTGATGTATAACAATAGGTTCCTACGGGGGTAATGAACGCAGTTTTCTCCTCATCCTCCCTAGCCATGCGAATCTGATGGTAACCAGAGTATGCATCTAGAAAACACAAAAGGTCGCACCCCGCAGTGGAGTCGACGATCTGATCTATGCGAGGCAGGGGGTAAGGATCCTTAGGACATGCCTTGTTAAGGTCGGTGTAGTCGATGCACATCCGAAGCTTGCCGTTCGCCTTGGGAACGACCACCGGGTTCGCCAGCCACTCCGGATGGATGACTTCACGGATGAATCCGGCCTCCAGAAGTCTCGCCACCTCCTCGCGGATGAAGGCTTGACGTTCCGGGGCCTGCCGCCGTACATTCTGCCGGACCGGCCTTGCGCCCGGCCGCACGGCGAGACGGTGCTCAATCACCTCCCTGGGGACCCCGGGCATGTCCGCTGGTCTCCATGCGAAGACGTCAGCGTTTGCCCGCAGGAAGGAGACGAGCGCGTCTTCCTATTTGCCATCCAGAAGACCACCGATCCGTGTGGTCTTGGATGGGCCGTCGCCCAAGGCAACCTCCTTGACCGGGACCTCGTCGCATGTGGCAATCCGCTGCCTCGGGGCGGTGGGGGCGGAGGTGCCAAGCCTCTCGTCACCACCCTCGGGCTTGGTCGCAGCAGCGAGGTGGTCCGCGCGCTGCTCCATGCAAGCGAGCGCGACTTTAAGGTCGCCACGGACAGAGATGGGGCCACCGGGGCCCGACATCTTCATCTGGAGGTAGGCGTAGTGGACCGCCGCCATAAACTTCACCAACGCGGGCCTCCCCAGGACCGCGTTGTAGGGCAGACTGAGGTCCGCCACATCGAAGTTCACCCGCTCCGTGCGGAAGTTGGCTGATCCACCAAAGGTGACCGGTAGGTCGATGTGACCTAACGGCCATGTGTGCCCCGGCGTCACACCGATGATCGGTTGAGACGGCTGGAGCACCATCCCCGGGGCCTTGATAGCATCAAAGGCCGCGGGGGAAAGGATGTTGAGAGCCGCTCCTCCATATATGAGGACACGCCCCAACTTCACATTGCAGATGGTGGGGGAAACTACCATCGCAATCTGCCCTCCCCGGGCAACGCACGGTGGGTGGTCGGTCTGGTCAAAGGTGAGGGCCACCTCCGACCACCGCGCCCGACGCGTCGCCTCATGAGTAGGGGCCGCGGCGAGAAGCTCTCGCCTCATGGCCTTGAAACTCCGGCGAGAAACGTGAGCACACGCTCCCCCGTCGACAGTGGCAATGGTGGCCCCAGGTTCTTGGAAACCTAGGTCATCATCACCGTCATCGATGTCAACGGCGGGGGCCTTCTGTTTGGCCTCACTTCGCCGTTTACCGGAGGGAACTGCCGCGGACTTGCCCTCACGGCGTTCCTGCCTCCTGTCCTCCTCCCACTTCCTCGTTCGCTCAGCCAAGTTTTTGACTGCGCGACAGTCCGCGAGATCGTGGAGGGAGGTGTTGTGGACGGAGCACCACTTGCTGGCTGGGCGCTCCCTGCTGGGAGTACCAGCCTCTTTCTTTTTGTCGCTCGCAGGCCTCCCCTTTCGGGTGGCCCGCGGAGCGCCCTCGACGGCGAGGACGTGACCCTCGTCGCCGGAATGGACCGACCTTTTCTTCCTCCTCCTGTCACGCCACCCTGTCTGAGCGGCGGATCCGGGGGCGGCCGAAGCTGCCACACCGGAACCGGAGGGGTTCCAGGTCCAGGCCTCCTCCTTACGAGCCACTCGGTCCGCGAGCTGAAAAAGTTCTGCGGTAGTCTGGGGCTCTTTGGAGGCAATCTTTTCGAACATGCGGTTGTGCCGCACACCCCCCCTGAACGCGTAGATCACCGCGTGTGCAGGGATGCAAGGTATAGTATTGCGGACTTGGCAGAAACGCTGAATGTACGAGCGAAGGGATTCATCATCCCCTCGCTGTACTGCGTGCAAGTCCGCTTCTTCACCTGGGCGTGGATAGGTGCCTTGAAAGTTCATGGTGAACTGCTGGCACAGATCCTCCCAGGAGTGGACCGACGCGGGTGGCAGGTTCATTAGCCAACCCCGCGCCTGTCCCTTCAGGGCCATGGGAAAGAAATTCGCCATGACCCTGTCGTCTCCCCCAGCGGCCTCGATCCCGGTCGTATAGACCTGGAGAAACTCGGTGGGGTTGACGCTCCCATCATACTTCTCGGTGATGGTGGGCCGGAACCTTGGGGGCCAACGGACATTCCGAAGACTCGCCACAAAGGCTCTACAGCCAACACCACCAACCGGGGGCACGGAGGGCTGGTCCTCACGTCCATGTCGAGGTGACACCCTGGACGAAGAGGCACCCTCCGTTGCGCGGGGAGCACGCCGATCACTACGTCGGCGCTCGATGTCGAGGCGGGCATCCGGCTCTTCATGCTGATCCTCCCGAGTCGGAGGCGCCGACGAGGGAGTGGTAGCCGAATGGCGTGCAGCAGCCGCCGCTCGCCGCGCCCTCCGCCTTGATGACACAGAGCCGGTGGTGGCGGCGCCGGAGGTCCTGGTGGTGGCGGACCGTCCACCAGCACCCAGGCGCTGCTGTGCCGTCATGACCAAGTTGGCCACGTCGTCCAGCCATCGCTGGGCCGGAGACTCCGGGTCAGGGACGATGGGCGGGTGACGTAGGAGCGCGCCAACAGCCCGAAGTGCGCCTTGAGGCGTGCTGCCGTCGCCGTAGACGAGGAGGCGACGCTCCCCATCTCGCCGTTCTTCTGCACCACCCGCGACTGGCGATGCTGCGGATTTTTCGACCCTCTCGAGCGCCTCCCCCTGCTTAGGATTTTGTTGTGGAGGAGGTGGGGGCGTACGAGCTCGACGGCGTGGGTTTGGCTCCCCGTCGTCGCCGCTCACACTCGGAGAGAGGTCGTGCGCCTTTGCTTGCTCGGCCATTAGGCTGAACAAGGGAAACTTGGCGCACACGGAAGAGTATGAGAGCTCAGAAAACACACGCTGAGCCCCCTACCTGGCGCGCCAGATGACGGAGCTCGTGGCTCCTCACCGGGAGACCGCGCAGGCCCCCCTTTGCCAGTTCGGCCGGGGGCTTAGGGTGAGATCTCAAGCTCTCTCTGTATGTGGAAAGATCGCGTGCCAGGAAGAAACGCGAGACACGGACGATGTATACAGGTTCGGGCCGCTGGGAAGCGTAATACCCTACTCCTGTGTTTTTGGTGGATCTGTGTAAGAGCAAGTTACAAAATATCAACCAGCCCTCTCCTCTCCCGGGAAAATCCAGTCCCCTCTCTTTGTGGGCATGGTCCTCCTTTTATATCTTAAGGGGATACCACATGTACCCTTTTCTTTCCAAACTGGACTTTTCTTCTCTTTATGGACGGAGATTGGTATGGTTGCCGTCCGAATGACACTTCGATGGGACAGCCCACACCTACCTCCACTCCCGGCGGAGACAGGCGCAACGTGGGATCGTGGCTGTCTGTTGCTGACGCGACCAGTGTCAGACCGGTCACAGATCGGTCATTCTTGTCCTCTATGCGTCAGTTCAGCGATCTGCATGATCACCCTTCTTTTTGTAGCATCTTGCCTGTAATGGTTGGGATGAAGCCTGGTATTCATCTAACCAGGGCTAACGTGCCATCTCTAAGAGGTAACACGCTAGCTCCGGCTGGAGACGTGTGCCTAGAGGCTCTCGTCTTGACGGAACGGGGCGAGGCGTGCGTCAGACCGCCAGTCGCCACCTAACCGTTGATCTGACCGGTCTGTGACTGGTCACAGACCGGATAAAAGAGCGCGCTGCATTGCGCTGCATGCAGCGTGACACGCTTGACCAGACCGCAATAAATGCGGTTAGGTGAGCCCTACCGTGTTCACCCAACCTATGTACATAGTGCAAACCCCACAAGGGGTCGGGGCACCTTGGCCCTCGGGGCCGGGGCAGGGGCAACCCGACCCCCCCCTCGGGGAAATCAGGAGGAGGGCGGACACCTCACCCTCGGGCCCGACGTCCCCGAAGGTGCCAGGCCACGTGGGCGATTCAATCTGCCTCAAGCCTCCGGGCGCAATACTCCCGGTCCCATATCACCGACAATATATATATGTATATATATATGTATATATATATGTATATATATATATGTATATATATATATATGTATATATATATGTATATATATATATATGTATATATATATATGTATATATATATATATATATATATATATATATATGTATATATATATATATGTATATATATATATATATATGTATATATATGTTACTTCGCATTTATCCTAATACATTTTTTTGTATCTTGCAGAAAAGACGTGTTGTCGGAGTCGTCCGTCAAGCCTGAGTGGAAGAGCTAGCCCTAGAAGGAATTGGAGCAGGCAAGTGACGTAATAATATAAATGATTGTTATATTTGTAATGCAATTAATTAAGATTATTAGACCTGTAATTAGACTTATCATATAAGATTGTGTAGTGTTCTAATATTATTTGAGTTTTAATATAAGATTATTTTATTGCAAATTAGACTTAGTATGACATTATTGACTACGGAATTGGTGCGACTCCTAGCAATTGACTATTGTAGTCTTAATTAGACTTAGCATATACGCACGAAACACTTAGCATACATTACTATTTTAGTCTTAGCATGTAATATTATTTGAGTTTTAATATAATATTACTTTATTTGTAATTAGACTTGGTATGTAATTATTGACTACGGAATTGGTGCGACAAGTAGCAATTGACTATTGTAGTCTTAATTAGACTTAGCATATACGCACGAAACACTTAGCATATACATGACTATTTTAGTCTTAGCATGTAATATTATTTGAGTTTTAATATAAGATTATTTTATTTGTAATTAGACTTAGTATATAATTATTTACTAGCTAGGGTTGTATAATATACGTCACCTAGACTTAGCTTATATCACGATTTGTAATTAGACTTAGCACGTAAGGTTGTGTAGGGTTCTAATGTACGACATTTACACTTAGCATACATGACTTAGATTGTTAAAACATAAATGTCTCGTGACTTAGCAGATGTTTCTTGTATCAACAGATGGCTGACCGCGATGAGGAACAGATATTGTACGATACAATCGCGGAGGGAAGCAGCCAGTACTGGAATGAAGAAGAGGGGAACGAGGATCCAAACCAGTACTTGAACGAGGAAGGGAACGTGGAGAGGGATGCGGAGGGGAACCAGCAGGGGCACGTGGAAAGGGATGTGGAGGGGAACCAGGAGGAGGAGGCTAGTGGTAGTCAACCCTCCGTTGGACAGAAGAGGGCACGCGGGCAACGAGGTGCAGCGAAGAAGCTTGAGGGTCGGCACATCATAACGGAAGTGGAAGAAGATGGACGTCCTAGTGCCCCGGCCGAAGCCGCCAAGAACTATGTACGTCACAGCGGTTGGGTTGTGCGGGATAACGTGCCTGTCAGTACGGTGTACTGGCGAAGAACAAGGGCACGCGGAGATCATGAGAGCTTTGTCCTAGATTCGGAGAAAGAGATGCTGTGGACCACAATGCTCGAGACATTCACCCTTCCTGCGGGTACAGAGGACAAAGTGAAAAGGTGGACTCTGAAGAAAATGGCAGAACAGTTTCAGAGCTTCAAGGGAGATCTGTACCAGAAGTATATACTGAAGGGGCAGACACCGAACTTCGACACATTCCCAAAGCTAAGGGATCACTGGGACGAGTTCGTTGCATATAAGATAGGTGAACAAGGGCAGGCGATGATGGAAAGAAACAAAGAAAATGCCGCCAAGAAGAAGTACCATCACCACTTGGGGTCAGGAGGCTATAGCGTCGCGATGCCGAAGTGGGAGCAGATGGAGGCTAGCATGATTGAGAGGGGTATCGAACCGGCAACAGCCAATTGGCCGGAACGATCGAAGTTCTGGTACTATGCTCACGGTGGAACGCTCAACCCAGCTGATGGCTCACTGGTCTTCGGCTATCAGATACAAGAGGCTGCGCGACAACTAACAGATGCAGTGGAAGCCTCCTCTCAGGGCACGTTCCGACCAGACAGAGATAGGGACGAGCTGACACTCGCCCTGCAGACTCCAGAGCATCCAGGACGAACTCGAGGGAAAGGGGTGATTCTTTGGAAGATTGGTTTCAAGGAGGACATCCACACGTACAGGAGTCGGATGAGGAGCAAGAGAGATACCGAGGCGAAGATTGCAGACCTAGAGTTCCGGGTATCGAGCTACGAACTCAACATGCAAGAGGAGGTGGCAAGGAAGGTTGATGAACGCATGGCCGCACATCGGTCCCATGATCCCCAGCCGACCATTCCTCCTGCAATGGTGAGCCCGTCAGGAAACCGTAGCAGCTGCGCCTCAACGGGGCAGGTAGGATCACAGAGCATGGACGCCATACAAACACAGGACGAATCGACATGTCCCGTTGATGACATCACTCAGCGGACACCATGTGAGCTGCATATTCCTTTCAAGAACTTATCAATAAAGGTAAGATTTAGCCATTCCGCTAGTTGCTGCTTATATATGTTGATTACTAATAAATAATCTCTCACAACATGAAGGTGGCGTCGGGCATGGCCATCCCAACGGACCCTTCAGGTACTTACCACTGCAGGCCGATTCCAGCAGGATACTCCAAGGTCAAAGTTGAGTTGGTCGAAGGCGCGTACGAGGACCTCGAGCTGGATTACCCTGCAGGAGACGGTGAGACGCATCTACGAGACACATGCCATGCCATTATTCTATGGCGCAGGCGGTACATCATCCTCCCTGGGCGACAAGCGGCGTCTCGTGCACCATCTCCTCCGGCTCCGCCATCTCCTCCTCAGGATCCTGCACCGTCTCCTCCTCATGCTCCGCCAGCACCGTCTCCACCGCAGGCTCCAGCATCGACTCCTCCTCAGGATCCTGCACCGACTCCTCCTCGTGCTCCTACACCTACTCCCCCGCAAGCTCCTCTTCCGGCACCTTCAAAGTCAAGGGCCCCCCCAGCTCCACCGCTTGCCCACACAAGGGCAACAAAGAAGGCGAAAGTTGACGCCGCCAAGAACAAGGACCCGGGGTACGATTGCACGCAAGAGGAGCTTGACGCTTACGTTGCATCAGAAGTCAAGAGACAATTCAAGCCTCGAAGTCCAGAAAAGAAGATTCCTATAGACCCCAGTGTCAGGAACTTCTTCAGGGGTATGTCTGCATCTGTCAAGGAGGCCATCAAGCTATCGGACTATGAGCGAACGCTGAAGAAAGCATCTTCTGGAAAGTCCAAACCAGTCCCTCAGCTTGGAGAGCAACCAAACCAGGAGATCGAGCCGTTGGTGACCGGTAAAGAAATGACGATAGAACAATTTATTACTGACACCGGTCTAACTACGGATCAATTGCTAGAAGTCGCACCAATCGAAAAGGCGGAAGTGAAATACATGTACGAACTCGGTAAACCGCTTGTCAAGCCTGAGCTGCTGCAGTCCCTACCCACACAAATGTACAAGTTCCATCAGCTGTACATGGAGATGAGCGCCACCGGTAGAGAGATGATCGGAGCGAGGATCAGGGACACGGACTTCTTGCAAGGAGATGACATTCTCTGGATCAATTTCAGGGGAATCTACGAACTATACCAGCTGGACGCCCTCGACGTCTCTATTATGAGTTGCTGGATTTTGTAAGTATATCGTTCAGTTAGATTTCTTACTATACGTCTCCTTTAATTAATTAGGTCCTTGTATATAAGTAGACCATAGAAAATAATATACTCCCTTTTATCGTTGTAGAATGGAGATTCAAAGGGCCCGACGGCGGAGGGTTTTCGATACTGGATTCATCGACCCTCGGAAAGTAAACGTCGCAATGCTCGACCAATATCCACAAGAAACAGAGGACAATCTCGTCCATCTCCTGAAGGCGCAGCATTACAAGACGTTCATACTGTTGCCATACAACACAGAGTTAGTTTAATTTTACTGTCTTCCTACATACCAAATTTCATTCCCGTACGAACTTGCTAAGTGTTTCATATGTAATGCATCCCACGCACATTGCAGATTCCACTGGGTGCTTTTACTCATCGACCTGGAGGCCTGCACCGTCAACGTATATGACTCAATGGATAAAAAAGAGTCTACGTTTGACAAGGTTTTCGAACTTATAGACAGGTACCGTCATAAGTTCCTTTGTTAATTAAGAAAATCTTGTTATGTTAATTGCTACTATGAATCATAGCTTTAAACTCCATGTAGGGCTTGGTATCGGTTCCGTCATTTGGTCCGCGGCAAATGGAGAGAAAGACTTAGGCGGAAGTTCAAATTTCCTGTGAGTACACATGCTCTACATTTATATTTCTCCGATTCAAATACATACAAGTGTATATTAATTAGATCTCTCGTTGTTTGTCATTTATTTGTAGTGCGCAAAGCAAAAGCAAGGAACTAACTTGTGCGGCTATTACGTGTGCGAGTATTGCCACTGCCTTGCAGACCAAATCATCACCACAAGAGAGCTCGATGTACGTACAAATAAATTCAAAATTTCATTACGTAGCGATTTCTTGTTTAATTACTAATCAATTTCATACATTCATGTAGTTTATTCGCATGAGGGATAACCTAACCACACACAAGGAATTTATCGCGGCGGTTCAAGAACAACTCATGGGATTCATCAACGAAGAAATCCTTGATCCCAAGGGTGAATTCTACTACGACGGAAACACAATTCACCGGTCCTTAGCTTCTGAGCTAGCAGCGAGTACTACTACGTCGAAATCGTAGCTAGCTAGGACATATAATGGATTGTAATTAATACATGACTACATATGTTTCTATATGCATGTGTACACATTTTCTATAATGTAAATATATTTTGTTCATATATATATCTATATACATATGCATTTGCATAACATATATATGTATAAATACATATATATTATGCATGTATATACATATAATATAATATAATATAATATATATATACATATATATATATGTATGCATATATATGTATTGAAACATATATATGCATGGTTTATATATATATATATATATATATATATATATATATATATATATATAAACCATGCAGCAACAGGGGCATGCAAAAAAAAAAGGTCAGCTCGATCTTTAGTCCCGGTTGGTGTTACCAACCGGGACTAAAGATCGATCTTTACTCCCGGTTATTTCACCCGGGACTAAAGATAGCGATCTTTAGTCCCGGATTGGTACTCCCGGTTTGGAAACCGGGACTAAAGGGGGGTTACGAACCGGGACTACAAAGGGTTTCTCCACCAGTGATAAGTAATTAATTAACCAGCAAATGGGTTGGTGTAGCATTGAATTTCCGTTGCAACGTCTTAATCCAACCAATGACGATAAATATATATATATAAGAGACTTCATGTGAAATTGGGACAGAATCAACTTCAATTCCATCCAATTTCTTCCAGCTGTCTGATGAAGATCAGAAGACATGATCTCCTGGGGATTGGACGCATCAGGAACTCGAGCCGAAACATGGATTAAACCACCCTAAGGGACAACCAACGGGAGTGGGTAAGCCAAGCTACAGCTCGTCGGAGCAGCAGGTCACCCGGACACGGCGACGGCTAGGATCCGACGCAATTAGGACGCCATAGATGCGCATCTCACCGACATGGCACTCGTGTGTTTTTTTCTCATCGCCTATGCTCAACTCAACCAGTTCTGATAATACCGTAACGAGCTTAGCATGATAGGCTCGCTGATGGGATGAAGAGAAATGGGAACAATTGGCTCGTTTTTGCCTTGGGTTAGCTTTTGGATGTGCGGAAACAAGCTGAGGCAACTAATTAATGGACTAGAATATAGCTTGTCTCGCCTTCTTTGCCACGGCCTATACGACCTGCTTTCCGTCATTCCTTGTATGACAAATATCAAAGCTAAAGAATCAGTTACCGATGCCGATATTGCTAAACATCTCTCCACAATTTTCTTTCTCAATCTCGCACGTTTTTTCAGCCAATGATTTTCCTTGAGATCCGTGTCATGCCCATGATACCACACTAAATTATTAGTAGCTTAATCGTATCGATCATCCGGATTAGATTAGAGATTTCATGCGCAGGATTTTTCACAATTTGCTTCTTTTGAAATATTTATTTCGCAAATATACCTCTGAAAAAACTTAACGTAGAAATGGTCCTTTTTAGACGTCAGAGTGGCTGGCGCCGTCCTCCTACCGATGTGGCGGGGCGGTGCTGAGGTGGCATGGGGAGCGCGCCAATGTGGTTGGGGCCTCCCCCCCCCCCACCCCAGCGCCACCATTTTTCTCCTCCCTTGTCCTCTATAGTGTAGAAGAGAGAGATATCCAACATTTTTATATTTATTTTCACACTTAGGAGCACATAAGAACCAACCATGGAAAAAATAAACTCAAATAAACAAAATATGTGACATCTAGAATTTTCTAAATATCTACCGAAAATGGGTGTCATTTATTAAAACAGGCGTAACTTTCTCATACGGACTCGGAATCAAGCAAATAATATATCTACGGACATCTATAGAAAAAGTTACTGAATCGAGCCGAAAAAAAGACTTGAAGCTCATCCACCCTGCGATGAATCACAATCACAATCCCCAACTCCCAAATCATTCACAATCCTCAATCCCCAATCAAACACATCACAGAACAAGAAACATTGAAGAACATCACAGAGATCTGTCACTAACACAGAAATCATTGAAGAACATTGAAGAACAGGGAGGGCGCCGCCACTGCCTCTCGACCCGCCGTCGGGCCGCCACCACCTCCCCTCCCGCCGCATGCCACCTCCCGCTGCTGCCACCTAATTTTAGGTTTAAATCTGGACATACATTATCTCCAGATACAAACTCAAGATTAAGTGTTTCTTTAACAGAGGGAGAATACAGATGACATGACCGGCCTCATGTGCCGCCCCTCCCCGGATCTGGCGAAAGGGAGGGTTCCTCCCACCGCCTCTCGTAGCCACTGCCGCCTCCCGCCGCCACCGCCGCAGAGGCGGCAGCGGCGGCGGAGGGGAGGGCACCGCCCGCCGCCCGTGGGGAGAGAGAGAGAGAGGCGCGGGATTGGATGAGAGCGAGAGAGAGAGAGAGGCGGATGTGAAGCGATGAGACCGAGAGAGAGGGGCTCAGCGACTCGGTCTTATCCTCTCCCTCGGTCTTATCCGCTCCTCGGCTCGGCTCAGTTTAAAAGGAACCTATAATTTATAATAGGTGCTGGTTTTTAATATTAAAGGTTCCGTTTTTAAAAAAAACGGTATAAAATATAATATGTGCCGGTTTTTATTTAGAATCGACACCTATAATTACTTAAAGGTGTCGGTTTTTTGCGATTTTAACCCGTGGAGGTGGGAAAAGGCACCTATAGTGGCGACACTTATTTGATGTTTTGTAGTAGTGCATCCAATTTCTTTCGGTCTGCTAGCAGGAGAAGTGTGTAAGCTAGGGAGCTGACAAGGATCATGCAGTGATCTACTGGGTATTGGACGCATCAGGAACACGAGCCGAGACATAGATCGATTAAACCAACCTAAGGGACAACCAGGAGCGAGTGAGATCAGCAACAACTCTCCGGAACAACATGTCGTCCGGGCACACTATCTAGGATCCGAGGTGGCTACGCCGTCGTAAAGGGACATGCCTTGCTAGCCTTGCATGGTGATACGAGCATCTCCAGTATATGAGTAAAATCGAACCATGTTTGATAAAAAAAAAATACAACACACTGTAGCAACCGACCAACTGTACGTATCAGAGCAAAAATCGATCACAAAAGAAGACTCAAACTCAACAACGAAAAGGTGGTATGCAGCCGTTGGTCCCACGATCGATGTCACACATTGCAGCCAACGAATCAAAATTTTGTTCGACCATGCTAATCGAACCAGGACTGCAGGTTCCTACGTATGCCAGTTGATATATGTCTCGTCGGCCGAACAGTGTAAAGTACGGCGAGCTCTATGTGGCCATGCTAGGTACGGGTGTAAATGGTAAGCCGCAAACCCACTTATAGATCAAAATAAACAGATTTACGGCTTATTTTGATTTATAAGTGGATTTCGTAGATTAGCTACTTACACTCGTAATACTAGGTTATCTGTAGTGTAGCATAATGTATGAATTTACATGTGTCATCGATAAGACAGCCATCCGTATCACTTCTCTGGGTAATCTGGTTTGGGGGTTCTTAAGCACTGCCGAACCAAAATGAGATCAGGAGAGGCACAACCTTTTCATTGATCACTGCGCCATCTGCCTACAAGGCTACAACCTAGTTGTTGATGAGCTTTTGTTGATAGAGAAGTATTAAATATAAACATTTATGTACATACCTCTTCTATTTGGTGAGAAATAAGCAATTGCATCAGCGGTAATTTTTGTTATGCGTTCGCACAGTTACATGGTATGCAGTACGTTAACCTTGCCGATATTTTGGTTAATTTGTAAAATAGTCCCCTCTTGTATCTAACTTAAATCCATATAATACACCACACGCACAAATTGTCTCCCATTCTTCCCTATCTTTGTTTTAACAATTTAGTCACTGGGTTGCTAATCCAAATGGTAATAATAAGTAAACAATGTAGCACCCACCCACCCGTTCGGTAAGTAATTAACCAACAAAAAGGGAGGATTGGTGTAGCACTGAATTTTTAGTCACTATTAGTGAGCGTGCACGTGCAAGGCACGTCGATACTATTGAATGGAGTTAATTTTGAAAGAGTATTCAGTCTTGGTACTAACAAAAATATGTGTATTCGTAAATATGTGATTATTCCATATAGCTCTAAAAAAGGTTGAGATTGTTTTAAATTGCTGAAACACGTTGGAATGTTCGATTTGAACATAATTCTTTGTAAACTTGAACTCCAATTCATTTACACCGAAACAATGTCAAACATCAGTTTTCAAGTATCCATTCATTATTTTACAAATATTACAACTTACAGAGGCTAAAAAAAATCAGAGACCATTTATCTATCAGACGCTTATTTTGTGTGAAAAAAATCAAGCGATTTTCAATGGATAATAGACAGTCGCACACCACTTCTGAGTTCTTACATGCATATCCTAATGGCATAGATTGGCCGATCGCCGATGGCAGTATAAGCATACACAAGGACAAACTATAACTACACTAAATGAATGGCATAACATGAACTAATTTTTTGATTTAATTAGATTAACATTCTCATTTTCAGCCTGTGCTTGCTGCCGACGCTGTTGGCTGACTGCTTCCTCATGCTGAAGTAGCCCTGGTAGCTCTGCAACGCCCTGCTCACTGAACACCCAACGTCGGTGCGTAAAGACTGGATTTTCTTTTGTTAGTTCCTGAGATCTTGTCAGGTTTCAGAATTAAGCATTTGCTAGTAAGTTCAGTTGATGCCAGCTACTGAAGTTTCTAAATTCATCACCTTTAGCTCAATCTCACCTCTGATGAAACAAGGCATGGCTTCATAAGCTGCTTGCCCTCTGCACGTAACCGCTATGGAACCACGACAGTGTGTTCCGTCACCTGTTAATGTGTCTCATTCTGGAACTGAATCTGTCAAGGGGGGTAGTACTTTGGTCAGATATTTGAACCTCAGACCTGCAGTGCACATATTATGAATTTCGATGCTGAAACTTCTTACGCAAGCAACAACTCATTGTAGGCCCCTCAGATGTTGCTTAGCAAAGTCCTCATGTAGAGATATATATATATACAAGTTGCAAAATGAAATTATTTTGCTTAACAGTATATACACTACTGAAATAGTGATAGCAAAGCACTATATGAATTGGCATTAACACTCCAAATATTATGTAGTGAATCAGGCAACATGATCAATCAAAGGTAATTAGAAGGTTAACAAATAGTATATTCCTTATGAATTACGATGTGATTCAAATACTCTTTTAAATTCCTCTTATATGGTCAATATTGTTAACCTTCGTGTGGTTGATCCAATAACTGAAGGACATGTAATGTTGTTATATGGGTCACTCAATTAATTCCCTTTTCTGGCTATTATATATGAGAATCGACAATGATTTCTGACATCAATGCAATATATATGTGTTAAAGGGTCCTTTTAAGATCATATGCCACCAAACCACTACTGAATACGGCACTGAATAGAAGAATTTAGTCATTTATGCATATTTGTTGCATTTTTTATCCATTGAGAGTATATAATTCGATATATAGCTCAAGTTATTTATTACCTGAGAAGTTTTTGGACATCTGCCATTTGACATTGTAAAACACCATGGTGACTTGATAATTCCTGCCAAACAATTGATTTAATCAGCATCTGAATATCATAGATAAGAAGCAGGAAACAAGAAATATTGTAAGTTGTTACATCATCCTTGTTGAATTGTTTCGATGTACCTCTCCAATCTGAGCCCCTGCAATATATCGGATTCAATGTCACGTGCAAAATATGAGCACCGTAAGAAAATTCAGCAAACATTATAGTGTCAGCGTTAATCGGGCCATACATGATGCATACCTTCAAGGCAATGGCATAATAATAATAATCGTGAAAGCAACAACTCTATTTGGCCAACCTCCAACCAAGCCGTAGTAAACAACTAAAGATAAGGCCAGCAGTAGGCCGGCCTTATTGAGATAATCCAATATAAAGTTAAGGATATATATCGCCTGCTTCAATCCCAGCACTTAGTAAAAGGATAATATTTCCAGGGTCATTTTGATGATCAAAAGATTGTTGGATTACAATAAGCATAGGATTGAATTGATAAATAGCTTTGCAAGTACTTCCTGAAGCAATTCTGATGACATCACCTTATACTAAAAGAACCATCTTAATTTCTAAATTATGTACTACAAGCATTTTTAGGATTAGATAGTTGTAATGTATTACAAGCATTTTTAGGACTGGGTAGTTTCAAACATAGATATAGAGCCTGTTTTGAGTCTACATTCAATACCAAATGTGCAAGTTTTGAAGTACATGATGACCAAATGATCAAGAACCAGATCGTCCAGTGCCAAACCCAAGTTTAAACCATCAGAAACAAATGCAGAGATAAAAATGTTCAGATTTCAGAAGATGAGATGACAAAGCTTAACCTGTTGGAAATCATGGCAGATCGAAGACACCAAGGCCTCTGTGGACCATGTGATCGTCAATGACAATGACCCATCATTGAACTAAAGTCAAGATGTTAATCTTCATGCCTTAAATAAGTACATTTATTTAGTGAAGTTACAACCAGGGTTTTCAAGTTTCTTTGAGTTTGAATTCCAAAACTGGTGCATTAAAGTATAATTTTGCTCACCTGAACATGCATGTTCAGGACATCATATCAAGCTCAAGAGAGTCAACTTAGGCATGCCACTCCTCATGATCTCATAACTTTCCTGTAAAGAAACAAATATAATAATTAAATTTTACATGAAGCACAGGAAAAAAAAACTATAATCGCTTGGCTGAAATGGAACTGATCCTCTTTGGCCATCATCAAAGCATAGATAAACCTCAAATGAATCTGATGGCAAACAAGATGAACCAACCAAAAAAATTCTGAACAATATATGTTGTCCCTAGAGAGCAATAGCCAATAGATAGTCAGGAGATAAAAATTGACATCTCTATTGGACTTTTCACACAGTAAACCCTAAAAAACAAATGATCAGCTCTAGCTGGTGTGCTCTTTGCTTCAGAGGTACACATAGCTTTTGTTGACGATCACTAAAGCTTATTTGACAGCACATATAAGTTAATAGGAAAAGCAAACTATAAATCGTAACCATCAAACTTAATAAATCTATCGCTAGATGATCTTGGCTAGATTATTCAGTTTGACATGCTATTCTTCAAGAACATCGAGCAACTACCGGTGTCGATAAAATATCATATATCTAGTTTTTGTGAGAGGCAAGTGTTGAAATTGACCTGCTAAGTGATCATGGAGGAGACAACCATGTAGAATACTGGCACACTCCTAAGTAGTTGGCAGGGCAGGCACCTCACTGGCGGATAGAACCGCGTCCTGTTTCCATGCACCATCTGACCCATCAATACACTGAGTAGAAAAAGGTTAAAAAATAATTAAAAAAGACAAATCTAGATAGGAAATCATGTTCCTTTCACAGGGTCCAGATGAAATGAAAGGTATGAACTTACAATTTGGCAGAAGATGGAGTGATTAAAAGCATAAATACAATCTGAAAAAAGATGAAGTGATTAACAAACACACACAAAAAAATTTTTGCAATGGACGAAGAGAAGAGACATGTCATGATCTGATTGTATCTCGATGTAGTAAGAAAAGATCAGAGCAGCCAGGCAGTAGGAAGAATTGTTAGAATTAATTAACCATATGAGCTTGCATAGACCACATATAATTGAAATATGGATGTATGAGAAAACATCAAACAACAATCCCCATATACATGTACAGGATTGACCTACATGACCTTAAGTCACCTTGCTAATTCAAGTAAATAATTAAGAGTAAAGTTAATGTCAGTGCACATCTAACCAGATTGCTATATAAATGCAATGCCATACAGCTATGAGAATTTCATGATTGATGCATCACTACTATTGTTTACTTTATAACTCTGTAAATAGAGCACAAATGTTGAGCGCAATGCACTGTTTCGGTGTATATTGCCATTATCAGATCCTTACTATCCTCCCAACAAATGAAAATATTGTACCCAACAAAGATCCGAGGCGGCGGCGGGGTAGGGTGAGCGGCGTGGCCGCGTGGGGATGGCGGAGGGCGGAGGTTAGATGCGCTTTTTTTTTTTGGCGTTCTTTTTTTTTATCGGCGTTTTTTTTTGTGCGTGACGTGGTCCGCGCGGATGGTGCGGTTTGTTTTGAGCCGGATGACAGGTGGGTCCCACGCGACTGTAGATCCGAAAGATTGTAGGATTGTGGATGAACTCGTACTTTTTATATTATAGATAAATATATATATATGTGACATCGATCGTATCAGATTGCTGGGCATGCAGAAACACATTTAACTTTCATTCACCTTAGTTTGCTAAGAGGAGAGGATCAAACGAACGTTGGTCTCATATATAGGAATAGGACGCATCATGACACAAGCCATAGCTCGATCTGATGGTCAGGCACAATATATGTGTGCTTCCTACGCTAGGATGAACGCTGATGCAGCAAGTTCATTCGCTTCCGGTTCCTAGACTGAAAGGTGAGAGAGAGTTAACTGAAAAAGTGTGGCCTCTTCGTTGGGCCAAACGAGAAAAGAAGAAGCTAGCAACCGGAAGGGGAGCTGCCAACCTGTATCACCGACCTCACTAACCAATTAACCTGGTCTATTTTGTTCTTGCGTTGTCAACAAATTTTATTGCCAGAATTTTGGTAACCAAAAACCCAACCAGCAAAGCCAAACTGGAGATTTCAGTTGCATGTCAACTACAAACATATACTCCCTCCGTTCCTAAATAATTGACGTCGTTGACTTTTTTAAACATGTTTGACCGTTCGTCTTATTCAAAAAATTTTGTGGAATATGTAAAACTATATGTATACATAAAAGTATATTTAACAATGAATCATATGATAGGAAAAGAATTAATAATTACTTAAATTTTTTGAATAAGATGAACAGTCAAACATGTTTAAAAAAAGTTAACAGCGTCAAATATTCAGAGATGGAGGGAGTAATAGCTACCTTATTAAAAAAGTTGTATTTCTACCTATGCACCTACCTAGACAACAGTGATAAAATAAAGAATCAGTTATGCACACGCTTCTTCTATTTGGTTAGAAATAAGCCGTGTTCATCATAGTGCCATCAGCAACGCCATGTAACTCAGCTATGCCAAAAATATCCTTTGATATGCTTTGCTTTGCCATTGGCATTCTCATGTGCAGCACTGGATCAGGATCCTCTACAGTCAACTGTACATACCGTGCTATTGTCACTGACATGTAGGTCCGATGATCCCTGGACCCACATATTAGTAACAAAGGCACGATGCATTAACTGCAGAGGATCTCAATTCGTATAGCACTACCTAGTGCATCATCCGCTGGGTAGCAATAGCATACATATTTTTAAGTTGTTTTAATTAGGCTTTATTAATTATAATACTACTATTACGTAATAATTAGAGTATACATAAAAAAATATTATATTTGCTATGGTTGCCTGGTATACACTATTTTTAACTGTGGCGAATTTTTTCATTAATTAGTAAATAATCTGCCTTCCTCTTCAAAAATCCACAGTGCATCACAACATGCACAAATTGGCTCTTAATATATCCGTTTAACAATATAGTCAGTGGGGTTTTTTAAAAGCTTTTAATCAGTGTAGTTGTTAATCAAAACCACAAGTAGATAAGTACTAAACGACATAGCACTCACTTGATGCTAAGTAATTAACCTGCAATAGAGGTTGGTGTAGCACTAAATTTTTAGCCATCACTACGTGCACCTATATATATACATCTTGCCTTGACACAACGCATAAATACGCGACTTCATGAGGTTTGGGGGAAGAACCAACTTCTCCATCCCTTCACTTCAGTTTCCTAAGAGAAGAGAGTACTGTGTGCAAGGAGGAAGCCAGTGAGAGGGGTCGGATTCACGCCATGTGTGATCTCATCGGAATAGGACGCATCAGGAACTTGAGCAAAAGACGGTGACAACCCCAAAGTACGAATAGTGAATCGCCCGCTAAGATGAAAGCTAGCGAGGACGGCTTGTCTGTTCTGTTCCGGTTCCTGTTAAGTGTGCAAGCTTGCATGGTTGAGTGGGGAAGCCGTGTTCTCTCCAGTGCATCAAAGCGAGGAAAACAACAACGAGAAAGGAGAATGAAAAATCGTACAGCAACTTACCAGACATCATCACCTTGATTACGATGGAGCTCTTGAAGGCCCCTCTCCTTTCTTATTTAAGCATAGATTTATTGTCTTAGGCTTCATGTACTTGGATCGTCAGCTCGTCGCCATTGTTCGCGAGGACGTTACAAATCCGCGAAAGGAAGTACCATGCTATTCTCCTCTTCATCTTATCGATGTTTGGTGGAACACGCCCCAATCAGTACTTAATCCTTATCTGCGCTTCCTTCTAGGTATGCGTGTGTTGCGTATCGATCAGGTGCCCGTGTGCTAGCTTCGGTGCAGCATTCCAGCTTACTCCTTCTGTTCCAAAAAGATTCTAAGGGTTTGTTTTGTTCCCAAACAAAAACTTTTCACTATGTCACATCGAATGTTTAGAAACATGCAGAGTATTAAATATAGACAAAAAAATAATAATTACACAGATTGCGTGTAAATTACGAGACGAATATTTTAAGCCTAATTGCTCCATGATTTGACAATGTGGTGCTACAGTAAACATTTACTAATGACATATTAATTAGGCTTAATAAATCCGTCTCGTAGTTTTCAGGCGGAATCTGTAATTTGTTTTGCTATTAGTCTACGTTTAATACTTTAAATATGTATTCAAATATGTGACATGCTAAAAATTTTCGTTCGCGAACTAAAACATGCCTAATCTTAGGTTTAAATCTAGGCATATACACCGTGTCCAGATTCAAATTCAGATTAAGTATTTCTTTAATAGAGGGAGTACGGATGACTGGATTTTTCACATTTTGATCCTTTTAAAAAATTTATTTCGTAAATAGACCTCTAGAAAAACTTATCTCAGAAATGGTCCTTTTTGGGGCGCCAGAGTGGCTAGCGCCGTCGTCCAACGAGACGGCGTCAGCCTATTTGGCGCCGTCCTCCTTCCATCGTGGCACACGCAAACCGATGTGGCAGGAGGAGGGCGCCAACATGGCTGGCACCGCCCTAGGGAGGAGGGCACCAGCATGGCTGGCGCCGCCCCCCTCCCCCCACCCCTCGCCTCCATTCCTATTTCTCTATATAGAGTTGCAACCTTTTTATTTTTGTTTTATTTTTTCGGATGTTTTTTCGCACTTAGGATCATGATACAACCAACCACTAGAGAAACAAAAAAAATTTAAACTCAAACGGAATATACCACTTAGCTAGATATCCGAAAATAGCATACCACTTAGCCTACTTTGCACCTTCATCAAAATTAGACCATAACTCCTTTAGTAAAACCCTTTGATCAGCATATAAACATAATGCACTCTACCACTATATGAAATTACTTAATCTCTAATTCAAAATATAACCACATGAAATGATAGCCATAAGTTAAACAGTACAGAGAGATACAGTTTTTTTATTTTTTTGATATTTTTTTCACAGTTAGGAGAATAAATGAACCAACCATAGAAAAAATAAACTCAAATGGACAAAATATGTGACTTGTAAAATTTTCCAAAGCTCTACCGAAAAGTCATTCAGGTGTCATTTATTAAAATAGGCGTAACTTTCTCATACAGACTCGGAATCAGGCAAATAATATATCCACGGACATCTACAGAAAAAGTTACATCCGATTCTCTCCCGCTTTGCCGGGTTCGGCAATATTAAAACCTCCAAATTCCGCTTGCAAGATTGTGTTTTCGATGAGAGAAGTTTTTCGGTAGAGCTTTGGAAAATTCCACATGCCACATATTTCGTCCGTTTGAGTTTATTTTTTATATGGTTGGTTCTTGTGAGTTCCTAAGTGTGAAAAAAATATCAAAAAAATAAAATAAAAATAAAAAAGTTGCACATCTCTCTCCTCTGCACTAGTTCGGAGAGAGGGGAGAGGAGAGGAAAAATTCTACAGGTCACATATTACGTCCATTTGAGTTCAATTTTTCTATGGTTGGTTCTTGTGTGTCCCTAAGCATGAAAAAAATAACAAACAAATAAAAGAAAAATAAAAAAATTTGTGTGTGGGGGGGGGGGGGGCGCCAGCCACTCTGGCATGCTCCCCCTAGCCACCTCAGCATCGCCCCGCCATGTCGGCAGGGGGAGGGCGCCAGAGTGGCTGGTGGCGCCGTCCAAGCCTCTCTGGCGCCCTAAAAAGGATCATTTCTGGAATAAGTTTTTCCATGTGACTATTTGCGAAATAAGTTTTTCAAAAGGACCAAAATATGAAAAATCCAGGTACGGATGATATGACCGGCCAACTGTGCCGCTTCTCTCAGTAACCTGGTTTTTGCATTGTGAACCAATATGATCATGTATGGGCTCTTTTTGGTACTGTAGTTCATGTGTTGGTATTACCAAAATTTTGGCATCTAAATACACAGATTTTTAGAATGGCAACGAAGCGAATAGGCAAACGTTACAGATTTATTTTGGCAAATTGCAAATCTAAAAAATCAGTTATTCACGCACTTCTTATGTTTGTTGAGAAATAAGAAATATTTCTCCCCCTTTTTTTCCCCTTCTATTTGCTGCTGATCAAGGAGAAAAACCAGCAATGCCAGGCCGGAGCTTTCAATTGCACGACAGTATTACTGTAAATTAAAAAATCAGTTGCGAACACAGTTATTCTATTTGGTGGGAAATAAACGGTCTTATCTATACTTCTTTAAAAAAAAAAGTAGCAGTGGTGATGTGCGGTGAGTTTGTCACTTCTATCACCAACTCCCTACCTTTTCGGAAAGTTAAAAAAAAAAGAGTATATATATGAGATCAATTATGAATACCCACATCTTGCCTAGAGGGCAGAACCACCCAGTTCACCATTCGTTCGCTTCAGTTTCCTAACATGAAAGTATGCAAGGAGGAAGCTGATCGATATAAGAATTCACAAGAAGTACATGATCTCATCGATCGGATCGGAATGGGACGCATCAGGAAGTCGAGCTGAACCACATCGCAATCACAAGGTCCAAACAGTCAATCATCTGCAAAGATGAATGCTAAATTGGACGGCCTGTATGTTCAGTTCCGGTTCCCATCCCGTGCAAACTTGCAGTTCTTGTGGCCGAGCGAGGAAGGCGTGTTCTCTTCAGTTCGTCCGGGCGAAGAAACAGGCAGCAGGGAGGGATATGCCAGCAGCAATATATCGGAGTGAACTGTCATCTGTGGATGCAGCATCCACAAGGTGCTTCCACAAGTTCCACAGCTTTTCCTTCTCGCGTAGTGGGGGTTTGGAGTTAGTGAGCACTTCTTTTTTCCAATCCCTCGAGAGGACACTGCTGGCGAGCTGTACCGACCATACCAGACCTCAATCCAAATTAACTCTTAAGTATGTGACAGCTCGGATCAATATATCAATTAGAACACCTGATACGAACGTCCTAACGGGTGATTGATCGCTGGGCAGAATCGGTCCCCCTCCCCCACATGATTTCCTTGTTAACATCATTACTTTCCTGTTTTAGTAAATTTATACATCTAAATTTTATACACATTAAGTTTACATATCTAAAGTTTATATATCTAAATTTTGTACACTTAAAAATTTATAGACCTAAAGTTTATATATCCGATTTAAATTTGTATTTAGATTCAAATATTTTTATATAGAATATTTATATACATAAAGTTTATATGTGGGAATTTACGGTACATATATAAGTATAAAGTCTATGCACATGAATAAAAGATATTAGATTTATTTTCTATTTTTTTAATTTGTTTTTTTTAAAGAATTATAGTGCAATAAGTAGAGAATAAGGGGAGGAGCCGTGTTAATCTAGATAATCTAGATAATAATTGCTAGTATAGTATATTTACATGTAAAGTTTTAGGAGTTAGTGATAGCAACTTTATAGCAAGATAGGATAATGTCAACTACTGGACCATAGCGAATCTGCGAACCACTGGCCGGTCAATTCAATCATCTATTATTGCCCATCGAGTATGCAACGTTTATCTGCCGCAGCTTCTGCAGTTCTGCCGGATGGCCGAAGAAAGAAGTTATCCAAATATTATCGATATAGAGATAAAAAAAGGGAAATGCTGCGCGTCGGGCGACCGAGCGGCCGAAAAAAAAAATTGGACGCCTGGAACCACGTGTTGAGTATTTTAAATAACTTTAAAATGATTTTTCTCCTAAACTAATTATCCAATCTACGATCCGATCATGCCGTTGTATTCGTTGAAATTAAATCTTTATAACAAGACCACACATGATTATATTTTGATAAAAAAATATTTTAGCTTTTTTATTGATATTTTTCTAAAATGCTGCATCTGGTTCTTTAGATGTTTCAACCAGTAGTTTTACGTTGTTTCAGCTAGTGTACTCGTGATATTTCACTATATACGGATCAAATGTTGCAGTGGATTTTGATATTATAGAACGCGTCATTGCAACAAATCACTCACATATTTTGGAAATCCTCTATTAAGGAAATTTATTTCTTTTTTTTGTTCCATCAAAAATGTTTCACCTAATGTACTCACAATGTTTCACTATATATAGATCTAATGTTGCAATGAACTAAAACATTCCATTGCAACAAAAAACCCACATATTTTAGAAACCCCCTATTAAGAGAATTCGTTTCATTTTTTGTTCCACAGAAAAATGTTGCACCTAGTGTACTTATAATGTTTCACTATGTATCAAATGTTGCAGTGAACTGAAACATTCTTTCGCTATTTGCTGAAACATTGTTTTTATATAAGGTGAAACAACACCCGATTTAAACGAGTGAAACATTTTCGATATATTTAGTGCAACAATTCCGATATACCTGGTGGAACATCGTGTAACATTTAAAAATAATTCAATAATTAGGTAAAAAAATTTCGTCAGAATATATCAATGTGTGGTCTTGTTTTGAAGATTTAATTGCAACGAATTTAATGGTGCAATCGGATCATGATTTAGATAAGTAATTTAAGAGAAAAATCAGTTAAAAATAAGTTTACACGTAAATCGGGCGCACCCCCTCCCGATCGGGCGCCCGACGGGGAGTCGTGTCCAGATAAAAAGGTTTCAAGAAACATTATTGTCGCTAAAATTGGTTGTGCAATGGAGCGTACATCCAAACACCACGCACTATAACCACACGAACACAGAGGACGTTGAGAGTGCAGACTACACCAAAAATGACCGTCGCTATGCGAGTCCGATCGACGATCGTCACCGGTTGATTTGTCCCTCTCAGTTGCTAGTGCGCACGTTAGTTAGGAGACATGCCAATTGCCAAAGTTGATGTCCCTTAGCCGGACGGCTGCTGGTTTTTGCGTTCTTAAGCAATGATCATGTATGCAAATTGGTATGGCCAAACTTCTATGGGCATCAAAATAATTTCATCCCGATCTTAATTTTCGCTGCAACTTATTAGAAATACTTATATTTATATAGACGGATGAAGTAGCCCTCACTACTTAATCCTGTTGTGCAAGTAACTAAAATGATTAACTCTACGGTTCAAAAATTTATTGTAAAATTTAGTACTATGTATCAAGAGGTACCAAATTTACAGTAGAAAAGGTGGTACATCATGGTACCTCCTCAAGAACCGTAAAATTACTCAACTAAAATAGGACAAAGTATAATAGTCCTGAATTTTTCAGCCCCCATTTTGTGTGCCTGCTCGGCCACCGCACACATAAATACACGTGCGATGAGAACTGAGTATAGCTCAAGTGGCGTGGGAGCGAGGGTATTCGCGCAGCCCATCTGAGTTCAAATCCTGAACACAGCGTGTTTCTCATAGGGTTCCTTACACCCTCTTCCTCTCTATACAAAAGAATCAAAGATAGCCAGCTCCTTCCGGTTATTCCCATTTTTTTTTCTTTCAAAAAAACTAAATACACGTGTGATAGTGATATATATCTTGCCCAGTCACGCCCACCGCGTACGTAAATACGTGACTGTCGTGTGGGATTGGAGGGGCAAGAGCTAAAACAAGAGCGTATATATGATCCCTTCAGTTTGCTAGGAGAAGAGCGTGCGAGAGGAAGCCGCGAGAATCGTGCAATCTCACATCGGAATAGGAAGCATCATGAATTCGAGCCGAAACGTGCATCGAATATCCTGCACAATCAGGTGGTATGTACGTTCTCTTCTGCTCCCCACTCCGTGCAAATGTTCGAGGCGTGTTCTTTTCAGTTAAGAAAAGAAAATGAAAACGCAACAGGAAAGGGAGACCCAGCAACAACTTGCAGGAGCAAACCTGTCTGTCCTCCCAACTCTGAGGAATGAACATGGAAGCTGTCACGCTCTGATAAATCCATCCTAAATTAAAAATCATTCTCTAAAAGGAATAATAAAATTAATTAAAATTCGAAGTTAAATTGGTAAACATTAAAATGCGTATAAGAAAAATTTTAATGTGGCTTGGAGTATTTTTCTTAAATTCTCCATGCTCTAAATTGGTCCCTCAATTTTTATTTGAATATTCAGAGCACAAGAAATAATTTAAATGCAACAAAAACCAAGTGCAGAGTTAATTAAAAATGAAAAGCTAAAAATAATTCTCTCCTTCTCTTTGGGCCATTTTCGGACCAAAGTCCTCCTCTCCCTCAGCCCGTGGGCGACCCTCTCTCCCTCCTTCCTCTCGGGCCGACCTCCTCCCCTCCCTTGCTCGGCCCAACTCTCTTTCCTCTCCCTCGGACAAAGTCCATTCCTAGTCCCCCTGCGGCCCAGCTGGCCCAGCAGCCGGTCGTCTTCCTCCTCCAGCCGACCGCCGCCTGTTCTTCTCCCAGCCGAAGAACAGAAGCGCCGCCACCCCTCTTGATCTCCCTCCCCAGTGGTTTCTCCTCCAAATTGAATGCAAAAATCGGTTCCTATCCTCCTCCTCATCAATTCCCCCACGTTCTTCCCTCTTAATTCGGCCTTTAATCATCGAATTGAATCTCTGATGAACTGCCGCCATTGATGGCAGCCCGGCGAGCTCTCCGGCCGTTCCTCTCCTCTCCCCGGCCGATCCCCTCCTCCTCCCAGCCTATAAAAGGAGTCCCGACCCCCTCCTCTCTCCCCACACAACGCAGCCCTCCCCCTCCTCTCTCCCTGGCTGCCGCGCCGCTTTCTTCTCGCGCCGCCGCCGTCGTGCAACTCCGGCCGCCCCTCCTCGGCAGTCGGGACCTCCTCGGAGCCCGGCGTCGCCACTATCTGCTTCGCAGCGACCTCCTCTTCCCCGGCCTCCTCTCCGTTTCGCCCAGAGGCTGCCGGGAGTGCATCCTCATCGGCAACCAGTGGCGCCACCACCGTCGTTCTCCTCCAGTCGGCCCTCACCATCGAATCGAGCGACGCCGCAGCGCGCCACTGCCTCCACCGGCGTCGCAGCCGCCTCCTCTTCCTCGGCCCAACCTCTATTTCTCCTGGAGACTGCCGGAAATTCGTCCTCAATGGTGAGCAGTGATGACGTCGCTTTCATCCTCGTCCTCCGGCAGCCCTCCCTCGTCGCTAGAGTGCCGGCTCGCTGCACCGTCGCTGCCGTCGGCTTCATCTCGTCGTCTTCGTCGTCGGCCGCGCCTCCTCGCTGCCCGAAGACCCGTGGAACGTCGCCACGTCGCAGTCGCCTTCCTCTGGTCGCCGTTCCCGCCAAGACTAAGTGCTGCCCGTCATCATCGTCGTCAAGTCCGCAGCGCCAAGCCCCTCGTCGTCCGCCTCTTCGTCAAGCCCGAGGATTGCCAGAGCCATCCCCTCGTCTTCGACCCGTTCGTCTCCGTCGCCTTCCTCCGTTCGTCGTTGCTGTGCCAAGGTCTTCGCCGGTCGCCATCGTTGTTCCCTTGCCGCGTCGTGCCCGTGGTGAGAACCCTCCCCTTCCTGCCCTCTCCTCGTCCTCCCCTTGTGGTCGCCGCGTGGATTGCCCATGTGTGCAGCTCACGTGGTAGTCCCGGCTGCCAGTCGCTCTATCCTTTCTCTCTCGAGTGATGTTACATTGCACATAATTTAATGGTATAATAATAATAATTAAACAACTCGGAAATATCCACTTTAATTGCACTTAAAATTCGGATGGTCGTTTCTCGGCCATACAAGCTCCTAATTCACTCGTTAAATTGTTTAATTTCTGTTATAACTTAAAGAACCCGTGTTTATTGTTTTTATGTGTTGTTATTGTTTCTTTCTTAGATTTGTAGCCCTGTTTTGTTGTTCGTGTAGCTGCCGTCGTTTCGGAAGTTCCCAAAGTGCAGATCAAGTCGTCTGAAGACTTTCTCTTCGAGCAAGGCAAGTCATACCATATTTCTTGAACATATTGAATCCCATTATTGCAAAAACTATGTTGTTTCACTTCTATATGCATCGCTTTTATAAATTATATGACGCTCACCATTGTTTATTTAATAGTTAATATTCCAATGTTCCTTGTTATATAGCCATGTTGTTGAATTGCTACCCATGCTCTTGACAACCCTAGTAAAATGATAAAATGACTAGTATGACTCCGTATATGATGGACTTACTAGTTGCACTAGGTTGAGCTTATCTATGCTTAGATCCAACATGGAAACCCTTTTTATAAATTAGACTGTGGGTAATAACTAAAATATTCAAGATTGATGATCAGGTGGCTAGCTGAGCCTGGACATGTTGGAATCTCATTCAAAACTCCCAAAACCTGTTTTTGGTGGGGCGCGAGGTGCATGGTTTTGTTAGAAGCACCTCGGCCACTATAAGGACCAGTCTTCGGGCCTCTGTTGCGAAGCATAACAGTGCAACCACAAGTCTAATGGGTAAGGCCTGACTAGAAGTCTAGATCATCTCAAAACAAAGGCCATCGGTATGATAGGTCTGGGGCTAGGGGAGGCCGACTTTGACCTGGCGCAAGAGGGGGCCTGTCTCGTCCCGGGGGATCCGGCAACCTTTACCTTATCGAGGACCGGCGGGCGGCGAAACCTTAGCGGGTCCTTCTGTTTTGGGTTGAGCTAGGTGGATAGTCTTGTCACGATCTTGACTTTTCGGGTACCTTTGAGGTATCGCGATGCATGGCTGACATGAAGTCAAGTGTGTCTTGTGGGTAAAAATGTACACCTCTGATCGGAGTAAAACTATTCGAATAGCCGCGCCCTCGGTTATGGGCAAGCCTAGCAATGTACCCAAGTTAGTGTTTTTCTTCTGAGTGATGGTTGGAATTCATGGCACTTTGGACAGGTGGTTAACCTGGGGTTTAAGGCCGGTTTGCGTGGTTTCGCAATCGTGATAATATTGGACCGAGTTTAAACTATGCTTTAAAAACATTAAAATATTGCAACTCTGGCTTTACGCAAAAATGAACCCTATTATGCCAACTCTTTGTTCCCCTTTGCACTATAATTCATTTCCCGGCATGGCTTGCTGAGTACGATGGTTGTACTCATTCTTGCTCAATCTTTCCCCCTTCAGTCAGCGAAACTATTTGAAGAATATGTCTTAGGTGGAGTCCTGGCTTATACCCCAGTTAAGTGCCTGTGAAGATGGAGCCGTAGGCCCGCTAGTCTGCTGCTGTTTTTCTTTTGTTGTCGGGCCTAATGTGCCTTTGTAATAATGTAAATATTATCGTGATAATTAATAAAGATGTGTCTTTTGTATCAAGTTTGTTGTGGTGTACCCCTGCATTTCCTGCGACGGGGATTAATACATTAGCGTTTGGGAAAGGTATTTTCCGGGCGTGACAAGTTGGTATCAGAGCCATCTCGACTGTAGGATAAGCCAAACGAACAAACCCTAAGGACTTATTTGCCAAACGAAAACTATTTGTCAAATTTCCATTTTCCTTCTTCCCTATGCTATTTACAAAGTGTTCATCTCCCCCTCCCTTGCTTGGATTCAACACATAATAGTTGTGAAGAAGGAACCTGCCTCCGAAGTTCCCCCTCTAAGCACCAAGGAGTGAAGATCCTGAAGAATCCTATAATTGAACCTAAGCTACCAAGAGTTCCGTAGTTTTCTTTTAGGCGTCTGTTTTCTTGCTTGTGTGTGTAGCGCATGGTTTACATCGGTGGGTTGTGATGTAACCATGATAGGTTGCTTGCTTAATCAACTTGCAGAATTAATGTACCGACATCATATCAATAAAAGATTAGATCTTTTAAGGTCTTACCCTTAGTTCTGATCTATCCGTCCCCAATTTTTCCCTCTCTCCCTCTCCAAACCCTGCAGCAGATGGCTGACAATAAGAACGGCAAGAAAATCGGAAGCTATGATAATAGTGCCTCAAGCTCCCAAGCTAATGAATCACCGGGTGTAGGCTATATGGCAGTGGCCCAACACCTGATCCGTCAGAACAAACAGCTCATAACTCTATTACAGCAAGACAGTTTGCAATATCAGAACTGGAGTCAAAATCAACATCAAGCCCAGATGAATCCGACGCAACCATTCGCATCTCAAGTAAGCATAACGCCGCCACCTCAGAAGGCTCGCAATGCCAAACCACCAGGTGATCTACAGGATACTGCTGAATTGTGGTCCGGTCAGACCGGGCTAGTGCGGCCGGTCAGACCGATGTGTATTGCGCGGTCAGACCGGCGCAGCCCGTGGTCTGACCGGCCGACGCTGTGTCGGTTTCGGTTTCGGGTTGTTTGTTTGGATATCCGTGATTATTTCATGATTATGGCTTCTAGATGGATACTATACGTATGTAATACTGTTGTTTGCTACTAATGTGTCAAGTTGGAATTAGCTTGGTCTCGGAATATGGTTTCTTTGTTTATTTCATGTGTAGGTGACTCGATGCCTCGGGAGAGTATTTGCGGTGATGGACCGGGAGTCGGCTTGGGGATAAGACAACGTCTGTGGTGGTCAGAGATCATGCGGGATACTTAGGCTAGAGTTGATGCACGTGGTTGATGGAGATTCCATATGGCATACGATGGAGGTATTGTGTGCATATGGGATGCGGAGTCAAATTTGGAAGGAGTCCAAATTTGATATGATTGGTTATGAAAAGTTTGTTTCTTGTACTAGAGAGTTTTCTAAGGTGTTTAGGACTTCTAGTATGAGTTTGGTTCGTGGCTTTAGGCTACCTACCTCGGGTATAAATAGAGGGGGAGCGTGAGGCTTCCCGGTATCGCTTTAGAGAGCAATTGAGTTGAGTTTTGAGTTAGGGTTTCGAGTTTAGTCAAAATTTTTGTAAGGAGTGCTATTGGTGCACTTTGTAAACACAGAGAGAATCAATAAAGTCGTCATCTACTTTAATAGTTCTTCGATTTGTGTTTCACCAGGTTTCGGCGGTCTAACCGGCGGCTCACCGGCGGTCAGACCGGTGGCATCGCGGCGGTCAGACCGGCGGCGACAGGAGTCGGCAGCAGATCATCTCGGCGGTTCAACCGGAGTTCGATCGCTGTCAGATCAACGTTCATTAGGCGGTCAGACCGGCGCATTCACTTCGGTCAGACCGCGATCCATCGAATTCGAGGTTTACTTTTTTTTCCGCTAAAAGTTTTCAGTTTTTGGGTATACCAACCATTCACCCCCCCTGGTTGGCTTAGTTCTTGTGATTCGATCCTACATATGGTACTGAATTAATTAAGTCACCATTCTGGGTACTACCCAGCAGAGTTTCCCGTACCTTTGGAATAGGGGTTGCCTTCACCCTAACAATAAGCACGGTTACCGCGCTAACCATGGCAAACAGTAAGACACCGTATAAAACTTATCAAAAATTCAAATTATTTTTCAAAATTTATTTGAATTTAATGGAGTTATCTCAGTTTTACCTTTTATCGTACCCGGCAATAAATGTGATAACCACGATAACCCTGCAGTTATCGCCGGTTTTGTAAACCCTGCCTACCCAGCCGCAACACATAAATACGCGCGCGATATATATGTCGCCCATGAGCCATGCCCACGCACACATAATCTCGTGTGGGATGATTGGAGAGGCAGATCAAAGAGCGTAGGATCACTTCAGTTTGCTAAATTCGATCATGCACATCGGAATAGGACGCATCATGAATCCAAGCCGAAGCATCCCCTTTGTATCCTTCACAAGCAGCGATCGAGAACCACGGTAAGATGAACGCCAACGCAGGTGGCATATGTATGCTGGCTCATGCTTCCCTGTCAGTGCAAACGTGCGAGGCGTACGTGCTCCCTTCAGTTCAGCAGAATGCAGGGAAACTGCAGAGCGATGGGGAGAGCCCAGCAGCAGAAACAGCAGCTAGCGTGCCTGAGCAACCTCTCCTCCGGACACAATAACGGCGTGAACGTGGACTACATCCCCTGTCTACTCTCTCTGTTTTTTAAAAAAAATCAATCTGAACTAATACTTGTCCCGACTCTAGATTCTAGATTCATTTTTAGAATTGAGTTTCTTTTTAGACTGAGAGTAGCCCGCAAGGCTGTATAGTAGCAAAAGAGCTGTAGCAACCACATCTCAACCCAAAACTAGCATGAGTGGAGCGAGCTTAGTTCCAAAACTCTATGTAAATCCATTAAAAATTGTATACAAAATTTTAAAATATACTCTCTCCGTCCTAAAATATAAGCATTTTTAGACTAATACTGTGGAGATTATGGGTATCCTATATCTACACGGCGATGGTATTTGAACTGGGTACAGGATACTTAATGTAGATAGAATATCTTATCTGTATCTCGGGTTTGTTTCTTAACTTGTGTATCAAGGAAACACCCTGAGAATTAGTCGGTTACGACTGTATTTTACCTGTATCTTCATATTCCGTTAGGAATATAGATTATCTTTTGTAACCCGGACTCCTTCCCATATATAAGGGGGGTCCGGGCGCCTCTAGGGGCATATGTTGATTTTTCCCGAATCATACAATCAATAATACACTCGGCGGATTCATCCCCGGACAGGAGTAGGGTATTACTTCTTTCATAAGAAGGCCTGAACCTGTATAAATCCTTTGTCTCCAAACCCATACACTTTTCTAGCTTGATAGCCACCCCCTTTATTATTGCCGAAATCTAGTTTCGACAGTTGGCGCGCCAGGTAGGGGTAGCGTCAAGCTTTTCGCCGATCAGTGCAATGGGTCCCTTTTCCGGCATCGACGACCTCGTCTTCCCACCCGGGCAGGCGTTTCGGTTCGGCAGCCTCGACTTCATCACCAACAACTTCGGCAAGATTTCTCTCCTCGACTCGGAATCAGACCAGTCGGGAGAGAACCGGCTTTCGGTCCCGTTTGGATTCCCGAACGCGGCTGAAAGCTATTTCAAGACCATCTCAGCCGAGTCGGCTTCAAACCACTCGGCCGAGATCGCATCTTCTCCAACGACACCAGATCAAGATGACGGGGCTTACCCACCAGTCCTGATGAAGCTCCCCGACGATTTAGCGGCCATCTTCACCACGACAGCATCTTCATCCCGTAGGCCTAGGCGGAAGTCGGCTTCAACACCGATTTCGCCTAGCTTCAGGGAAGTCGGCGTCATCCTCCAACCACTCGGCACGGTTTCGACGGACCAGCTGGAAGACTACAACAGCTCTCCCACCGTCGACTCACGTCCTACTGACATCGTGGAGTACGACGAGTTTAGTTCTCGCTACAACGACTTCGACGACTTCGACGACTTCGACGGAAGCCTAGATGACAATTACACCCCTCTCTACTTTGGCGTTTTCATGGCCAATAATGAGACGGAGGAGCAGCGCCAAGCCCGGGAGACCGAAGAACGTCGCCGACTGGAGGAGGAGCATCAAGCACAAGAACAAGAACGGCTACGGCGCGAGCAGCAGGACCGTGAGCGGACTGCGAAGGAGGCTGAGGATCGACGTCAGCGAGCTTTGGAAGCAGGGCGCCGAGCACGTGATCTCATCGGTCAGCAAGATGTCGAGGGGACACCGGTTTTCCGCACCCCTCAACAGAATGCGGTTGCCGCGATCACCCTTCTCGACACCCTCCTCAACCAAAACGAGCTCAATCGTTCCGACCACGTCGTCAACATCTTGAACCAGACGAAGACCATGATTGCGGCGACGGTCCCAGTTAACTCCGAAAGCGTCCACACGCCGACTGGCAGCCGGGTCCCTCACTTCCGATCTCATGACTACCGTCATCCAAGCCTCAGCATCACTGGAGCAGGATCCAATCGCAGGAGCAGGGGCCACGACGAGCGGTCTGTTCACTCGCCTCCCGAACTTCATAGGGAGCGCCGAGTGGAACGGCCTCGCTCACCACCTCGTCGCCGCCCCATCGATCTTCGCGACACAATCACACAGCGCCGAGCAGCTCGAGGCTACCATCACTCGCCGGATCGCCGCGACGACGACCTTGACGGAGTTGCTGCCTTCACCGACGACCTGCGTCGAGTGGATTGGCCAGCCGGCTTCAAACCGACTGGAATAGAGAAGTACGACGGTACCACTAATCCAGAATCGTGGCTTACCGTCTACGGTCTCGCAATCCGCGCAGCAGGAGGTGATAACAAGGCTATGGCGAACTATCTACCAGTGGCTTTAGCGGATTCCGCCCGATCTTGGCTCCATGGATTGCCCCGTGGTACCATTGGATCTTGGGCCGAACTACGCGACCACTTCATCGCCAACTTCCAAGGCACCTTCGAGCGTCCCGGCACACAATATGATCTTTACAACGTCATTCAGAAGTCCGGAGAATCCCTTCGAGATTACATCCGGCGATTTTCTGAACAACGTAACAAGATCTCCGACATCACCGACGACGTCATCATCGCCGCATTCACCAAAGGGATTCGCCACGAAGAATTGGTCGGCAAATTTGGGCGCAAACCTCCCAGAACAGTCAAGCTCATGTTTGAAAAAGCCAACGAGTACGCCAAAGCCGAAGACGCCGTCACCGCATCGAAGCAGTCGGGTCCCAGTTGGAAGCCGAAAAACACGCCGGCTACGGGAGGAGGTGGAAGTAACAATCATAAGGACCGCAAGCGTAAGCCTGAGGAACTTGTTGCAACCGCTGCTCACTCTTCTCGACAGCGTTCGCGCGTCAACACCTTCGACAAGATCATGAACTCCCAATGCCCGCATCATCCAAACTCCAACCACGTGGCCAAAGAATGCTTCATCTACAAGCAGTTCGCGGAGCAGTACACCAAGTCTACTCGGAAGAACTCCGACGAGGAACAAAGCACGTCAAGGAAGAAGGACGACGGCGACACCCCGGCTGGATTTCAAGACCACCGCAAGGAGCTCAACCATATCTTCGGCGGCCCCCTGGCTTATGAGTCTAAACGGAAGCAGAAGTTGACTGAACGGGAGATCAATGCTGTTCAGCCCGACACGCCCCAGTATCTTCGATGGTCAGAGATTGCAATCAAGTTTGACCGCTCGGATCATCCTGACCGAGTGGTCCACCCGGGGCGGTACCCCCTGGTACTAGACCCAGTGGTCCGTAATGTCAAGCTTCGCAGAACCCTCATTGATGGTGGCAGTGCACTCAATATCCTCTTCGCCAAGACTTTGGATGATATGCAGATCCCTCGCTCCGAGTTAAAACCAAGCAATGCGCCTTTTCACGGAGTAATTCCAGGATTATCCGCAACTCCACTCGGCCAGATCACTCTCCCGGTCACTTTTGGCACTCGGGAAAACTTCCGCACAGAGAATATCAGCTTTGAAGTTGCCGATTTCGAGACAGCATACCATGCCATACTCGGACGCCCGGCGTTAGCCAAGTTCATGGCCGTCCCGCACTACACTTACATGATGATGAAGATGCCTGGTCCCCGTGGAGTCCTATCCCTACGGAGCGATATCAAGCAAGCTGTCACATGCGACAAGGAGAGTTGCGACATGGCCCAAACCCGCGAGATGGCGTCTGCCCGAGAGGAAATCTGACTGGCTGCAACCACGGTGAGCGAAGGAGAAGTGCCCGCTGCCAAGATTTCAAAAAGTGGGGAAACCGAAGCCCAGACTAAAAAGATTCCCTTAGATCCTTCTGATCCTACCAAAACTGCTGTAATAGGCGCCGAGTTAGATTGTAAATAGGAAAGCGCGCTCATCACCTTTCTTCAAAATAATAAAGATATCTTTGCGTGGAAACCTTCGGATATGCCCGGTATTCCCAGAGAGGTGATTGAGCACTCCTTACATGTCAAAGAAGACGCCAAGCCTATTAAACAACGACTCCGCCGATTTGCACAAGACAGGAAGGACGCGATCAAGGAGGAATTGACCAAGCTGTTAGCAGCAGGCTTCATCAAAGAAGTCCTTCATCCCGACTGGCTGGCAAACCCGGTTCTAGTTCGGAAGAAAACAGGGCAATGGCGCATGTGTGTTGATTATACCGACCTCAACAAATCTTGCCCTAAAGATCCTTTCGGGTTGCCTCGCATTGACTAGGTAGTTGATTCAACCGCCGGCTGCGAGCTTCTCAGTTTTTTGGATTGCTACTCGGGGTATCATCAGATCCGACTGAAGGAATCCGACTGCTTGAAGACTTCATTCATCACGCCCTTTGGGGCATATTGCTACGTCACCATGCCGTTCGGACTAAAAAACGCAGGAGCAACTTATCAACGCATGATTCAGAGATGCTTCTCAACACAGATCGGCCGCAACGTTGAAGCCTATGTGGATGATGTAGTCGTCAAGACCAAGCAAAAGGATGATTTAATTTTGGATCTGGAAGAAACCTTCGCGAGCATCCGCGCTTTCAGGATGAAATTAAACCCTGAAAAGTGCACCTTCGGAGTACCGTCAGGGAAGCTGCTTGGTTTTATGGTGTCTCATAGGGGCATCCAAGCCAACCCGGAGAAAGTTGCTGCTATCCTCAACATGAAACCGCCAAGCACCCAGAAAGACGTTCAGAAGCTGACTGGATGCATGGCGGCGCTCAGCCGATTCGTTTCAAGACTTGGCGAGCGGGGGATGCCCTTCTTCAAGCTACTGAAGAAAACAGATAATTTCCAATGGGGACCCGAAGCACAGAAGGCCTTCGAAGATTTCAAGCAACTCCTCACCAAGCCACCGGTCTTAGCCTCACCACATCCGCAGGAGCCGTTGTTGCTGTATGTATCAGCCACCTCCCAGGTCGTGAGCACAGTCTTGGTTGTCGAGCGTGAGGAAGAAGGCCATGTCCAGAAAGTTCAGCGACCAATTTACTTCGTCAGCGAGGTCCTGGCCGACTCCAAAACGAGGTACCCTCAGGTTCAGAAGCTGTTATATGGTATTTTAATTACTACCAGGAAGCTGTCTCATTACTTTCAAGGTCACTCGGTAACGGTGGTCACATCATTCCCACTCGGTGATGTACTACACAACCGCGAAGCAAATGGGCGGATTGCTAAGTGGGCTTTGGAGTTGATGTCTTTGGACATATCATTCAAGCCCCGCACTTCAATCAAGTCTCAAGCGTTAGCTGATTTTGTCGCCGAGTGGACCGAGTGCCAAGAGGATACCCCCGTGGAGAAAATAGAGCACTGGACCATGCATTTTGACGGGTCAAAAAGACTTTCGGGCACTGGAGCTGGAGTGGTTTTAATTTCCCCGACTGGAGAAAGACTAAGTTATGTGCTTTGGATACACTTTTCGGCGTCTCACAACGTCGCCGAGTATGAAGCGCTCCTTCATGGGCTACGGATTGCAATTTCCCTAGGGATAAAGCGTCTAATTGTTCGAGGTGATTCACAGCTGGTTGTCAACCAAGTTATGAAAGAGTGGTCCTGCATTGACGACAACATGATGGCATATCGACAAGAAGTACGCAAGCTGGAGGATAAGTTCGATGGACTTGAGCTCAGCCATGTTCTTCGACACAACAATGAAGCTGCCGATAGACTTGCGAACTTTGGATCCAAGCGCGAAGCAGCGCCCTCTGATGTTTTTGTCGAACACCTTTATACGCCGACGGTACCTCACAAAGATGCCACTCAAGTTACGGGTACCCATGACGTCGCTATGGTTGAAGCCGACTGGCGAGAGCCCTTCATACGATTTTTAACTTCTCAAGAGCTCCCTCAAGATAAAGATGAAGCCGAGCGGATTTCAAGGCGGAGCAAACTTTATGTTATGCATGAATCTGAGTTATACAAGAAAAGCCCTTCAGGAATTTTGCAACGCTGCGTATCTTTAGAGGAAGGGAGACAATTGCTGAAAGATATACATTCTGGGATATGCGGAAACCATGCTGCAGCGCGCACCATTGTTGGCAAAGCTTACCGGCAGGGTTTTTTCTGGCCTACTGCAGTGTCCGACGCCGACAAAATTGTGCGCACATGTGAAGGTTGCCAATTTTTTGCCAGACAAATTCATCTACCAGCTCAAGAGTTGCAGACTATCCCGCTGTCTTGGCCGTTTGCGGTTTGGGGGCTCGACATGGTTGGCCCGTTTAAAAAGGCAGTCGGCGGTTACACGCACCTCTTCGTGGCCATTGACAAATTCTCCAAGTGGATCGAAGCTAAGCCTGTTGTCACGATTACAGCAGATAATGCTCGCGATTTCTTCATCACCATTGTGCACAGATTCGGAGTACCCAATCGGATCATCACTGATAATGGCACACAATTCACCGGCGGAGTTTTCAAAGACTTTTGTGAAGACTTTGGAATCAAGATTTGCTATGCCTCAGTAGCACACCCAATGAGCAATGGACAGGTGGAGAGGGCCAACGGCATGATACTTCAAGGGATTAAAGCTCGAGTTTTTGACCGGCTAAAACCCTATGCCGGCAAATGGGTGCAACAGCTGCCATCAGTACTTTGGTCTTTGCGAACTACACCCAGTCGGGCCACAGGCCAGTCACATTTTTTCCTTGTCTACGGGGCAGAAGCAATGTTGCCGAGTGAAGTCGAGTTCGAATCTCTGCGCTTCCGTAATTTCCGTGAAGAACGCTATGAAGAAGACCGAGTGGACGACTTGCATCGACTGGAAGAGGTCCGCGAAGCAGCTTTGATTCAGTCAGCTCGGTACTTACAAGGGTTGCGGCGTTATCATAATCGCAATGTTCGATCTCGTGCCTTTCTAGTCGGCGACCTGGTTTTACGGAAAATTCAAACCACACGAGATCGGCACAAGTTATCTCCTCTATGGGAAGGGCCATTTATTATCTCTGAGGTTACCCGGCCAGGTTCATACCGACTCAAGCGCGAAGACGGCACTCTCGTCGACAATTCTTGGAACATTGAACATCTTCGTCGTTTCTACGCTTAACTTTATCATTGTATTTCCCTATTTTGACTGTCAAACATCAAGTTTTCTCCTTGAAGTTGTCAGTCGGGGGCTATCATCATAATAATGGAGTGTGATTTTTTATCAATTCAGTTTGCTTACTTGGTTTATCATTGCCTTGTTTGGTTTTTCTACTTAGTTTGAGAGGACTGAAAGTTTTTAATAGCTTCTTTGGGTTTTAGGCTCAACAAAGCTTAGCAAAAACTTTTAAGAAATCAAAAACTTTGCAAGAATCATCAAGCACAGCATAAATACACCAGTATTGTACAAATTGAGCCTCCATGTATTACATCTACACTCAGTCAGAGTCAGTCCTTTCATCATCAGAGTCATCATTACTCGGCTGGAGGTCGTTGTTGCGAAATTGCTCCACAACATCACTCGCTATTTTGTCAGCCGCAGTTTGCGCACTACTGATAAGATCAAGGGCAGCTTCTTCACTTGTCCCGTCTGCAAATCCATCAATGGTGTCGACTTCAATTCTCGGGTACAAGGATTTTGTCATCGCCAAGGCCATGCCAGCTCCCATACTTCCAGCTTTCTTGATATTCTTGAAATATACTTCCGGAGCAACACTCAGCTTGTCAAATATTTCGGTTGCGTCGAGTGTACTCGGACCACCATTATTGAGGAACATGGCTTGGATAATTGGTGCAGCGGCATTGGCGACATCATCTCTTGCTCCTTCTAGCCTCTTGATCTTACCAACCAGGACGTCGAATTGAGCTTGAGACTTGATCTTGCGGTCTACAAAACATATTTATGGTGAGAATCTGCTGCATTGAAAAGAGACAAGTTCAGGCCAATAGCTGGCAGTACCTTCAACTTCCTTCAAGGCCGAGTCCCTCTGCGCAGCCAGTTCTACATTGTCTCTCTCCAGGGCTTCAACTTGCTTTTTCATTTGTTCCATTCTGGCGGCTTGCGCTGTTTGAAATCCAGTTGGTTGAGGATACAGTTATGTTGGCCTAAATCAATGGAACATATCTGGATGATTACCTTTTGATGAACCACTTAGTTCGAAGTTTGCATCCTGGAGCTGGGCGATTCGGTCCCTTAACTCTTTCTCTGTCTTTTTGGCGCACTCCTTGGCCTCATGCAGCTGGTCCCTAACTGCTTCTCGAGTTCCCAAATGAGGAACCAGCTTTTCCAAAGTTGTGGTCTTGGCTTCATTGCGAAGATGGATTCTCTGCATGATGGATCATAGTTCAGTTCTGCTAAAAAGAAAAACAAAGTTACAGGAGGCCGTCACTTGGAAGACTTACGTTTACAATACGAGTGGCTTCTCCGAGCGCTTTCTTCAGCTGGCACACTTCTTCATCTTCTTTTTGACGGTTTATGACTATGCCGGCGGCTTGTGAGTTCTCGTCCCACCATTTGATCAAGATAGGAGGACGAGAGTCGTCGGTCGCCTTTATGCGAGGGATTTCTTCTCCGTCATCACCTGATGGTCCTGATGTGTTTCCAGGGCATTAGACGGATACACTGAGGTTATTTAAATCACCGTTGTATGAGAAGACAACTAACCTGAAGATGTACTTAGCTGAGCGTGAGGTGATCTTTGTTCCTTGCCTGGAGATCCAGCTATCGAGTCATTACCAGCTTCTGGCCCTTGGGAAGCTGTCGTCTGCGCTTCTACTTCAGGGATTTCTTGATCAGGGCCTGCGTCCGACTGGTTTCCAGTCGGGGGCTCTTGAGTTGTTGCTGCTTCAGTTGTTGCCGACTGGTTTCCAGTCGGCGGCTGGTCACTCGGATTGGCCTGGTCACCCGAAGCATGGGCGCCGGTCGGCTGGCTTTTGGCAGTCGGCTGGCTTTCGGCAGTGGGCTCGGGGTCTTTGGATATATTTTGCTCTGCCATGGCTGGATCGGGGTCTTTTCCAGATGGATCTATATCAGATGGTTTCCTGCAAAGTATTCTTTCAGAATTTAGCATCATTTTCATGAGAGAGCTTACCAAAGTGAAATCATACCGAGAGGTCTTATACCTGGAAGATGTTCTAATTTTTAGCATTGCGCGGCCGGCCAGTTTTTTTCTGGGCATGGTGCGCTTTGGGGGTTTATTAGGCGAGCCCTTATCCCCAGATTTATCATCGTCGCCTTCATCGTCATCAAGCACCAGTTTCCTCTTGCGAGGACCCGTCTGACCAGTTGATTTGGAGGTCTGAGGCTGCGGATCTGGTCTGATCGTTGGCCCTCCACCTCCCTGAGCAGTGTGTTGGCGAGGAGACCGGCGCTGAGTGACTGGTGGATCTGACTTCATCAGTGCATATTCCTGAACAAGATGCTTCCATAGTTAGTCAATTCAGCATGAAGACGAAATTATGTTCTGATCATAGTTTGAAGATTTCCGATACATACCTGCGGAGGCGGATTGAATGCATTATATGGCACGACTGGCAGCTGGTGTGAGTAGCTGACGACGATTGCATTTGAGAAGATTTTATACATCCTCTCCTTCATGATTCTGAAATCCAGAGAGTCTGATTCTTCACGGTTAGGATCATACTTGCCGTCGAACTCGAATGCCGTGCGAGATCTTTCCTTGATTGGCGCTAGTCGGCATTTGATGAAATGCCGAGTGATCTGTTCTCCCTGTAAGCCTTGTTCTTTAAGATTTAACATACGATCCAACAACTCCAAGGCTTGTACTGCTTCATCTCCGATTGGAAGAGAGTTCCAAGTATCTTGGTACACTGGAGGAAGACAAGAGTACCCGGGAAGAGCAGGCTCGGGATTCTGGACATAGAACCAGTTTGCATGCCATCCTTTGTTCGAAGTCTTGAAGGGCATCGAGAAATATTTTTGACTCAGAGTTCCCCTTAGTTGGAATCCTGCCCCCCCGACTACACACGGTTTGTTCTTGTTTGGTTGGGGCTTGAGGAAGAAGATCCGGCGGAATAGGGCAAAGTGAGGTTTGATCCCCAAAAAGGCTTCACAAGCATGGACAAAATTGGCGATATGCACTATGGAATTCGGGTTTAGGTGATGCAAGCTGATTCCATAGAAATTCAAGATCCCGCGGAAAAATTTTGAGGTCGGAAGAGCAAAGCCGCCGTAGAAGAAATGCGAGAAGACCACAATCTCATGAGTATCCGGAGACGGGAAGGCCTCACCGTGCGCTGGTCGCCACCCGATGATCTCCTTGGCAGGGAGAACGCCGTGCGCCACCATCTCCTTAAGATTCTCCTCCGTTACATCGGATGACGCCCATTGGCCTTCGAAGCTTTCTCTCTCTTCCGCCATCAATTTCACTCAAATGTGCTGATTTGATTTGAGGGATGGCTTGGGAGAGGTGAGGGATTGAGGCAGTGGATCACGGGAAGGATTTTGATGCACTTTTCGGAGGTGGATTTGGCCGGAGTTGTGAACCCTAGTTCGCCGGCGCAGCTTTGCACTGTAGCAAGGAATGGGGAAAATGGCGAGCGTTCCGGCGGGGAAGACGAGGCGTCGCTTGGATTTCGGGTTTTATTGTTAAGGGTATCGGAAGTGCTAATGGGCCTAGGCCTGAACAGTACTTCAGCCCAATACTTTTAACAGCGTGGCCCATTGTGTTCCTTAGGGACTTAGGCATATTTTGCTTTGGCAATATTATGCGCACAACAGTGTTGCCCAATGCTGATCAAATCCTTTTTATGCGGTCATATAATTCTTTGGAATTATTGCAATGCAAATTAAAAAGGTGCCCGACAGAAAGGCGTTATGCTGTTTTTGCAAGCTCTTTTAGGCTACAAAAGCTGTTTGGGTTAACTAGGGATGACTTGTTTTTATTATAGTCATTTCCTTGGCATGTTATATGCCTGTTTTCATGGTAAATAGTCATGGCCTAGGCTATTCGACTTATTTATTACCATAATCTTTATAATACTTGATGGGTAATCTTTAGAGTTTTTATATTCGGATGCCTGTCGAGTGTGTTCATTCGTGAACCTTTTAGAGTGTAAACCACTCGGATTTCTTTTATTGTGGCTAAAAAGCAGTCGGCTAGCATGCCTATTTAGGCGCCGCGTATGCTTTTGTCATATAATGCACAATTGTGTTATTATTTTGTCTTTCAACTATATGTTTAGTTTGTTAACTAATCACATAGTTGGGGGCTACACCTAATTAGGTGCATCTATTCGATGCACCATATTCTTTATCTTTTCGCCCTTTACAGTCCACTCGGCAGATTTTGGCTTGAAGAGTTTGAAGTACTTGGATTATCATCTTTGAGAAGGCTATGATGGTCGACTGCAAAGGACTCGGGGGCTACTGTGGAGATTATGGGTATCCTATATCTACACGGCGATGGTATTTGAACTGGGTACAGGATACTTAATGTAGATAGAATATCTTATCTGTATCTCGGGTTTGTTTCTTAACTTGTGTATCAAGGAAACACCCTGAGAATTAGTCGGTTACGACTGTATTTTACCTGTATCTTCATATTCCGTTAGGAATATAGATTATCTTTTGTAACCCGGACTCCTTCCCATATATAAGGGGGGTCCGGGCGCCTCTAGGGGCATATGTTGATTTTTCCCGAATCATACAATCAATAATACACTCGGCGGATTCATCCCCGGACAGGAGTAGGGTATTACTTCTTTCATAAGAAGGCCTGAACCTGTATAAATCCTTTGTCTCCAAACCCATACACTTTTCTAGCTTGATAGCCACCCCCTTTATTATTGCCGAAATCTAGTTTCGACAAATACCAAGTCAATTTTTTTAAATTTTAACTACTGATAGCAAAAAATTTAAAAAATCAATCATGTAATTTGATGTACTAGTTTTATCATTAAACAAACTATCATAACATATCATTTAACTATTTTTATTAAAACATCTTACTTTTGCTGATATTATTGGTCAAAGTAGTATCTCGAAAACCGTCTTGAAGTCTAAAAATACTTATATTTTGGGACGGAGGAAGTACTTTAGTTTCTAACTAGAATCACCAAATTCAGTCCTAGACTTATAATTTACTACCTCCGTCCCAAAATATAGCAACGTCTAGATACATTGTCTTAGGATGGATCTTATTCCATACTAGACTGCTATATTCTGAGACGGAGGGAGTATGTTTTTCTCCGCCGCTGCACACTGGGAAGTAATCATGTGGTAGATCATCGGTTGATCCTCCTCAAACCGTACATTCTAGAGAACGTCTCGAATATGTGAAAGCAAGAACTGTCATCCTCCTCTTTGATTGGTCACTCACGGCAGGTCAATTCAATCATCTTTCGTTCGGAATTCGGAATTGATCCCGTACTCCCTCCGTTCCAAAAAAAAAACTTAATCTAGTACACGTTCCAACCAATACTAGATTAAGTTTTTTTTTGGACGGAGAGAGTATGCAACTCTTATCAAAAATATATACTCTAAACAGCAAATTTCAGAATGGCAACCAAATGAACAGCAAAATTTTAGCAAACATTGTTTCTTTTCTTGAGGAATATTGTAATCACATATTTGTAGTCGAATAAAGTACTAGCAGTGTTCACCCTCAAAATTTTAGCAAATTACTACAAGTCTGAAAAAAAAATATCAATTTTTCACACTTCTTATGTTTGTTGAGAAATTAGCAACATTTTCCCTTTTCTTCTGTGCCTGCTGATCAATAAGCAATGCTAAGCTGGCTTCTTCACACTTCACTCATACAGCAACATGTTTCTTTTCTTTTGTATTCTTTTTCTTGCTGCTCCTCGGTTACTTCAAAAAAATAGCACCCCTGCAACAAAAGAAGTAAAAAAAGGAAAAGCACCACGCAGAGACACACACAAACACAAGCCGACCATACTTCTCCCAGTTAGCTTTAGTTTCCCTGCTTCTCTCATTTCCTGCTCCTCTTTTGCTTTCCCCTATCGCTTCAGATGATTCATGCGTCATACCATGCAGTGCAGATTTTTTTTTCTCTTTTTTTTTTGTTGAGGAATTTCACTTTTGATGAATAGTAACATTTGATGCAGTGAAATTGCAAAACAACAATGAATTGTTCACACACACACACACACGAACTGAGTTGAATATACATCATCGAACAGCTTGTCAGGTTGGCCGCTCTGAAGTCTGAACCTATACTGACAATAAGAACAGAAGGGACTCTTGGCAAGAGAATGATGGCCAATTCGGCATCTCTGGCTTCTTAATTACACACAAGAAAAAAGGGAAAGAAAGAAAGAAAAAAGAGGAATCACCATAGATTCAAATCAAATCATGGAAGAATATGCGAAAGATTGGTCAAAAAAATGGCAGATTTCTTGAGAGGGAAGATTGCAACTTTTGTACATACCCCCACTACCAAAATCCTCTTCAGTAAAGGAGAAGCTAGCTACCTCTTTGCACAAAGCCAATGATCCTCCATCTTATGCATTGCCGGTAGAGCTGGCTAGTGCACATCATATAGCTCCTTCAGTCTCATCCAGATGCTCACTGGAAGAAGGGCTTTCTTCTTCTTCTCCGGCTAGTCTCTCCGCCGCGGCGCAACCGTCGTCTTCCCGGCACGCCTGAAAAGCCACATTTCTGTCAGCCATGGAGCTTTGGTAACCAACCTAGCAGAAGGTGAGTTGAAAGCTTTTCATGTAAGTTTGAACCTAATGTGCTTAATATTTGAAAATTTTAATTGTTGATGTTCAGAACCATGGCCCTCTTACTTACTGACCTGTGAGACCCACTGACAAATGCTGATATGCTGTTCTTTTGTTTTGTTATATATGTGGTGACAATAGTACTGTGTTGCCAATCATTTGTCTGAGATGCTTATCTTAGTTGGTTTCAGATAAACTAAACAAAAGCAGGGAGCAGAGATGATGAGGACATATTGTTCCAGTAGTGGAAGCTTAGATGCCTCAAATACTAATAACATAAATGGGCTGCTATTGATTATGTGTAAATAAATAAATCATCACCCTACTTGCTAAAACTAATATTTGTTATTTATTATAGGTGTAAATCATTTTGTGTTTTACTTTGATTTCTTATGCATTTTGTTAGTTTGTTTCTGAACAAACATATGCAATGTACATTGCATGCCTGAACTGACAACGAGCAGAGCAGAGTAGTCGTCAGACAGCATGAGCAGAGTATCAAGGAATGTTCATGCATGGCACAGTCGTCCATTCCAAGCCATTTTGGTCCATGTTTCTACTCGAATTTAGTACTCGAAATGCCATAAAATTTCTGAAGAAAAAAGAAAATGCAGGGTATGAGTCGTATGACTGAACAGCAATGCATGCATGATGCATCAACGAACCTGTTGTGAATAGGGTCAGGCCCCTTGGGGATCCTCCTCTTGCTGCCTCTGAACTCGTCTGCACCGGCCGAGTACCTCGCCGGCGACCCCGCCGTCAACTCCGTCCACCTCCCGCCGCCGCCGCCGCCAGCGGCCGCAGCACTCGTACCCTTCACAGCATCCATCGTCGTTGTCGTCGCCACCAAGACGCAGACGCAGAAGAAGAAGAAGAAGAAGAAGAAGACAAGAACTATCCTGCAGCACGCCATTGCCCTTAGCAACCTCTCTGACCGCCGCCTGATTCCCATATAGAAACAAGAGGAGACAAGACCCTTCTTCTTCTTCTTCTTATCGACTTATCTCAATTCTCTCCTCGATCTCAAGGAAGAAGGAATGGCATGTCGTGTCGTTGAGCTGTAGGAGAAGCAGAGAGCCAAGAGCCAAGCCAAGGTGTATGAAGCTACCAGACAGTGTTCAGAGAAGAGAAGAGAAGTTCAGAGAGAGGATGTATGATGATGATGACAACGACAATGACAACAACACTGACAAATGCCAAGGAATGTAAGGAAGCATGACACGATCTTAATTAGGAGAGGAGTACAGTGCAACACTGATAAATTGCTCAGCTAATGCGGCTTTTCATGGGGGTGGATTTGAGGTGATGGGAATCTGTGATTCTTATCCCCTCTCCTGCTGCAACGCATGGATGGATGCTTGCTTCGGTTTTTCTTCGCTTCTTTCTTTTTTTTCTCTCTTCTCATTCGCTTTGCGTCTCTTTGCGTGATATGCTTTGCTTTGGGTGGTGATGGTTGCTTTCTTTCTCTCGCTGCTGCTGCTGCTGCTGCTGCTGCTCGCGTCTTCCCCAGCTAGCTATAGCTTTGCTCTTTGTTCTTTGCCTTTGCGAGAGAGGGGGTTCAAAGCAAATCTGCCGCGCTTTTGTAGGACCAAGCATGGGGGATAGTGAGCTGAGCAACGTGAGTTGAGTGAGTGTTTGAATCTCCTGAAGATGAAGATAAAGATGAAGATTAAGATTAAGATTAAGTGTTTTACGCAAAACAAGGTGATAATAACGTGTGATTAATTGAGTTTCAATTATTACAAACTTGAAAAATGGATTAGTATAGAAAGTTTTCGCACGAAACGCACCGTTTAGCAGTTTGAAAAGCGTGCCACGAGTATCCAAAATTTAATCTTGCTTGCAGAAGAAACGAACAGGGCTGAGTGTTGCTTCAGTTTTGAGCTCTCCTCTCTTTGGAACTTTGTGGGTCCTCTCTCCATCTTTTTGCATTGCTAGCTTCTTCTTCTTCTTCCGGCCTCCTTTCACACTCTCTGCCCACACACCCACGGAATCTCTCCTAAGCTTCTTGATTTCCTTTCTTTTCTTTGTTTCTTTCTTTCTAGTTCGAGATTTTTTCTTGAGCAATTTTACGGTCCTTGAGGAGGTACTATGAGGTACCACTTTTTCTATTGTAAATTTAATATCTCTTAGTACCTAGGTACTATGAGGTACCAAATTTTACACTAAATTTTTGGTACCTCATGGTACCTCGTAAAGGACCGTAGAATTGCTCTTTTTTCTTTATACGGACGGACTTTGTTTATGGATGGTTCTTGCTTGTGGCCATGGATCCCACATGTCGTGGTTTCTTGGTGCCATCGGCTTGGATGTGCGTCGATATTCGTGCGCAATTTCGAATGAGGTCATTAATTGATACTCCCTCCATCCCATAATACGAGATAATTTTAGAGGGATATGACACATGACAATACTCGGTAGAATATATCGCATCCCTTCAAAATCTCTTATATATGGGACGTAGAGAGTAGATTATTGTTGTCTATATAATCTTCTCTTTCATCTTTCTCTTCCCTTCCCTTCCACCATAAAATTCTACTAGTATATATGACACCTGCTCTTAGATGTAACATTACAATATTATTGATGCCCTGATATGGTAGGATTAAAATGGCCGAAAATGATATTATTTTTACGGAAATGGTATAGCTAGGATTATTTTTATATTTTTAAATGTAACTCGATATTTTTTTTCTTTTTTATTAATGTAGGATTTTCAACTTTTGATAGGACGTTGTGGCTACCTTTTCTATTAATTTAAGATAATGATGTATAGATAAATTTTGATTGTGCCTCCCAACTCATCATGTGCTAGTTCTTACAACCGGATATATTACCCATATAAAATGCCGGAAATTTGGCCATGTTGTTTTCTATCTCTAAATAAATTAACAGAGTTGTTGTAGGATCCATGTTCTATCTGAAAAATATAATATGAAGTATTCCTACGACCTCTCACAAAACACGCGAACGGGTCCTTGTAAAATTTGAGCATAATTTATTTAAGGGGCAAGTGAGACTAACATCAATTTTGTCAGTGACCCACTAACTGCAGAACACAAGACAAGGACAAGGAGCACAAGCTCTGTAGAGGAACACTAAAAAAACGAGATTTCTCCAAACATTTTTTTCTAAATTGTGAGTATGTTGAGAATTGAACACGGTATTTTTGAGGTTGAAACCACACGCTCCATATCACTGTACTAAGGATATCTCTGAAAGGGAAACACTTAAAAAAAATAAGCATTAATATGGCCCATATATATGAAGTGTCCAAAGAAGGAAGAACAAAGCAGTTAGCAGATAACAGGTAGGCCCAAGTACATGAGTTCAAAACAAGGTATTGTCCAAAATTTGAAGGAATAATTGTACTTGCACACAATCATTTCGCTTCTTCCGCTCACTTTTACTTTCTTTTTTTTATTCCCCTTTCGACAGTCACCTCTTTGGCTTACTGACAAAGGATCGAATTATGAGAGAGATTATGCCAAATTAAGAATAAATGCCTTTTTAATCCAAAACTGGTAGAAAAGAGATTGCCCACTTCACTGGCATTTTGTCCTTAAATGGCTCATCAACCAAACCAAATCAATAAAGTACAAGAACATTCAATTGACAGAGCTTGAGAGGTTGTAAAAAAACAATTCATTTCAAGTCACTCAGCTTGTAACAGTCCTCATCAAATCAACCTTTCTTACGACATAAAGACTCTCATTGCCAAAAATTCCTTCCAACTATTGTATATGAGTTAGACAAAGTTCTAAACTAACTATTATCTCTGTTCTCAAATTAATTATGTTTTGCATATTTGTAATAAAAAATTAATAAGATTTATTATGGAAAACTGGCATAAAAAAATTTCCATGGAAAATACTACTATACGTTACATTGATTAAAAAATTGTTACAGTCAAAGATGAAGATGCAGGAACGTGGAAGTAAATAAAACAAAAAAGTTAGAATCACGGCCAATCTATTCCGGCCTCATCTTTTTCGCTTATGCTTATACTCTCTCCGTACTTATAAAGGAAGTCGTTTAGGACAATGTTTAAGTCAAACCTTGGGAATATAAATCATGAATAACTCTCAAGTTATTGAGTTTGAAAATGTAAAAATTATATGAATAGATTGGTCTTGAAAAATATTTTCATAAAAGTATACACACATCACTTTTTAATAAATATTTTTATATAAATAAGAAGTCAAAATTATGTTTTGGAGACCGTGTCGCTGTCCTAAACGATTTCCTTTACGAGTACGGAGGGAGTACTTATCAGACAAAATTTAAATTTTCAACCTTAAATTTGGAGTTGTTTTTGACTTTTTCATCGAAGTTTATTTTTCAGCCTTTGTTTTTAGAACGCTAAGAACATGTGTATAAAAGTTTTATTCACAAATTACTTTTCGTTTGTAAATATGCCGTTTGACTTATTCCACAAATAAGCGAAACGATGAAGCCGTTCATATCTTTTACACTTTTACTGAGATTTTGAGATTTTGTGTGATCACATAGATGAGCGTGCGTATGTATGAACACCAGTATTTGTACAGTATTCAAAATAAACCTACATCAAAACACTTTATATATAGTGCATTTAAGCATGCATCCACCCACTTTAATTAGCCTTTAGCTAAGCCATCAAACGTGCAGGTTGGCAGCAGAGAGGGCTTTTTTATTTTTTTCTCTTGCTCCGAGAGATTTTTCCGAAAGAGCCCCTGCACTTTCCTCCTTTCCCAGACGACGACGGAAAGTCCCCAGTCAAATACGGCCGTCTTTAGCTTCACTCAACTCGATCGCTACCTCGTGTAATCTACTCATTGCTACCATTCATCCATGTTTTTTTGTTGAGATAGATTTAGAGATCCTTTAGTAAAAAGAGCGTATATCCTGCAGGCAGATGCATGTGATCCATCTATACGAATCAGGTGTCTTTTTTTTTCTTTCAATCTACGTACTTTGAGATGAAGACGATGATGATGATGAATGAATGAATCTAGCCTGGTTATTCCAATCTTTTGTTAAAAGAGTAGATGGCCGTATATACCCTTGATCTGGCATCTCTGCACGTATGTGTACCTCGATCCGGGAGCGTATAGATGCTCTGTAAAAACATGCCCTTTTTTCTTGATGCAAAGTTTATGACAGATTATGGGATGGAATTAATTAATTTCTTTGAAGTATATGAGAGCAAATTTTATAGAAGATTAGGTGGTCGTCGCCTCTAATTTTATCCATCTAAACTTGTGCATTAATACATTATCTCTAAATTAGCTCTACCACGCCAATCTCAATAGTTTATTTTATTTGTTTGCCTAATTCACTCTTCATTTTTCTCCTTTTTTTTCGAGTTTGTGCAGAGGCTTGCATTCTCTTTTTTTTTCTCTCCTTCACTTTATTATATTAGTTTATGTGATATTTTAGGGCAAGTGTACAGTAGGTTATACACTTGTGGTACTTGCTCTGAGATTCGCCGTTTGATCTTCGGCACAACTTCTTCAAAGTGCAAAGCATTGTTGAACGATGTGCGTTTGCGTGATTGGTTGGTTAGGAATTTTGTGTCGTGTCTCAAAGTGAGAGACGAATGATCAGGTCACAGGCTCAAGCACAGTAGTCCACCTTGGTGTCTTCGCATCCGGTTTTTGTACCGTCCATCCAATTTGCTTCAGCCTGATTCATAGTAGTACTCCTAACCAAAACCCAGCTACTTATGCTATACTGATCAGTGATTGGATTAAGTTATCACCGAGTGGAGAACATTGTAGCACAATACAAAATTACAGTTAATACTGCTAGTGCATGTTCAGATTTATAGTCAAGACCCCTTACATTTAAGGACAAAGGGAGTAGTAATGTGATGGAATCAAACCACTCTATAGAAATGTTTATGAAAAAATCTGTATATATTTAGATGAGATCGCATTGACAGAAGATTTATCCTACTCAAACGAGCATAGGAAGATGGCAACTATAAATCTGTAAAAAAAAATTGAAAGATTGTTATAAAATTATTATAAGAGTTCAAGATAAGAGAAATGAAACAAACTAATCTCCTGAAACAGATTTTCTATGGATATTAAGGAGAGTTGAAATTCAATGAAAGACTGTTGTGGTTAGTTGAGATAAAAAAAATGAAGAGAGAGAGATGGTTATTTTTTAGAAGTGTAGAGGGAAGAGGGGGAGGGAGAGAGTTTCCCCACCTAAATCTTGTATTGATCATTATAAAGATACATAGCACCGTTTTTAGAACAAGGGAGTGGATAGAATATTAAAAGCACAACATAAGGGATGAAGAGAAAGACAACATAGCACACAAACATGAAGAAAAAAATATGAAGCCACGAAGATACTAATGTTAAGGGCTCATAACACCGGTTTACACCACTTTTGAGAACATCAACTTGCTGACTTAATACTGAAAAATTGAGGGCTACATCACTTGTCTTCATGAAACCAACCAAACATGTCTTCATGAAACCAACTAAGCCTGCCTATTAGGTTGTTGTTCTTTCCGATGCCACCCAAAACCCTTTGAGGGGAGGGGAGATGATGGGCATAGCTTCAAAGGTGGGTCGTTGTAGAAGTATGAGTAGATCCAAGATATGATCTAAGAGCTTGCTACCCAGTTTTCAACTAGATGAGTAAGCCTAACCTCCAACGCACATTAGATATGAAAACCTTCATTCTAAAAAGCTGATCTCCAACTACCATCTGATTGCCACTCAATTAGACGCCTACTTAAAGGGAGGGAGGGGCGCTAGAAGATAGCAATGCGATCCAAGAGGGTTCAGCGGATAGGAGCTAAATTAGCATGAATGACATAAGCAAACAAAGGAGAAAAACGAAGGCAAAAAATGCTTTCAAGAGGCAAATGCTAAAAAAATGATATATGACGAAAGACAATGGCCTTAACAAATGGGAAAGTGCACTAAGAATGTTTACCTAGCTACCTATCGGACCAAGGTGGCAACAAACTGAGAGGAAGCAAAAAAGATCAAATTGTTGGAGGTTGGAGCAAAGGAAAGGGCAAACACCCGCCATGCCAGAAACAAAGGAGATCAGCTCTACCATCGCTTATCATGGTTGCAAATTGCTAGGACTCATAACCTTCCTGACGAGCAACTATTTTCTAGTGGATGGATATGTGTGCCGCCAACTGTTCTATGAGAAGCCAATTCTCGTTTATCGAAGCCATGGTCGGCTAGAAATGCTCTACCTTAGCGGCAAAGGCAATTGTTTCCAATGAAGGTGACTAGCTGCTGAGAGGAAATTGCAGATGAAACAACAAAGGACAAGGGGATACTCGCAAAGGAGACATGATGTCTATGACCAAATCCGACCCTAGCCTGCACGAAGGAGGGAGACAAGGTAGGGGGAGATAGGGAAGAGAACGAATGTCGGACGAGATAAATGATGATAGGAGATAATGATGTGGAGCACAGAGCCGTAGACCGGCTAGAACTCATCGGGTGTCATCGGCAAGCTACGTCGCCTAAGCACCTTCAAGCCCTCTCCTAGCACCAGTTTTAAGGTCCAGGTGATAGCAAATGTGAAAAAATGTTAAGGCAAGGAAGAAAGAGAAAGGGAGAAAGAGGACTAAGAAGATGGATAGAGAGGACCTTACAGGAGGTGGGGCTGCCGTCAGCTATGGCAAAGGGTAGGTATTAGGGTTAAGACTCAGGAGGGTCCTCGCTTCTCAGGTCATTCGGAGGAGCAAGATACCATGAACAATTGCTATGATTGGTTGATATAAATAAATATGCAAAATCTAAATCGAGAGCACTCTCGATTTAGTCATAACGAGCGACCCCCATCAGCATTATCTAGATATGTGTTAACTTAAAGAATCTTACTTTACTATAGTACTAATCCATTAAGTAAGTAGGGAAAATATTCCTATCATCTATGCTTCAAATAAATTTTCTCTTAAATTACTCATCCGATTTACAATCCAATTACACCGTTGTGTTCGTAACAATTAAATCTTTACAACAAGATCTTACATGATTATATTTTGATAAAAAATCACAAATTACTTTTATGATATGTCTAAATTACTTTTAGACTTCACTAAGTTACTTCTTAAACATATAAAAGTAAATTCAGTAAAATCTAAAAGTAATTTACATATATTATAGAAGTAACTTAGAACAAAAAAAAGTAACTTTGGCATGTCATTTGAAATAAATCCGTTGTAGAGATAAAAATATGACTCTATCTAGAAATTAATTTAATCAGCACAAATTATGAAATTAAGTAAAAACAATAATAAAAATAATCACCTCAGAGCATTATGAATGTATAGGAAGTATTTTAATAAAATCTAAAAGTAACTTTTATATATATATATATATATGATAATTCGTTTAATGAAAAAGACATTAATTAAAGTTACCTTCGTTTTGTTCTAAGTTACTTATATAATATATGTAAATTATTTTTACTCTTTATTGAATTTACTTTTATATGTCTAATAAGTAATTTAGTGAAATCTAAAAGTAATTTAGATATATTATAAAAGTAAATTATTATTTTTCATAAAAATATAATCATGTGAGATCTTGTTATAAAGATTTAATTGTTACGAACACAACGGCGTAATCGGATCGTAGATCAGATAAGTAGTTTAAGAGAAAATTGTATTCGAAGTATATGTAGATAGTGTCTCTCATGGATGGAGTGGTAGCTACCGCCAGTTGTGTAGTCATGTCCAAATAAATATGTTAAGCCGTGAAAATTAACTATAATATAAAATTTAAATGTTAGAATTAACAAAGTTTTAAAAAAGAAAGCAATATTACCTCTAAACTAATGCACGTCAAATACAATGCATCTAGTACACGACGCAGCACAAGCACGACAACTGCTTGGACCTGGTCAGCGCTGCTGACGTGTGAATGGCGTGTGGCCCATCGCGACACGCTCTCTGTCAAGGCGCCGCGAGCACGTCACCGCGAACCGCATCCATCCGCACCCCGCCCGGATCGCGACACGTGACGCGACCCCCGCCGTCGGATCAGGCCCCGCGTCGCCATCCAACCCCCACCCCACGAACCTCGACGCCTTCCCGTCCAGGTTCACTTCCCCACTCCCCCACCTCGTCATCTTCCTCCTCCTCCCCACACCACCACCCCCAGATCCCGCAAACCGCGAAACAAACCACCCCCGCATCTCTCTCTCTCTCTCTCTTCGTCGAGCTCCTCCTCCTCCGCTGCTGCTGCCGCCCATGGCTTCGTCGTCGAAGAGGAGAGGCGGGGCTGGAGGTGGAGGAGCGGAGAAGAAGGACCTCTTCCATGTCGTCCACAAGGTGCCCGCAGGGGACAGCCCGTACGTCAGAGCCAAGCACCTGCAGGTGATTGCACTTGTTCTTCTTCTTCTCTGTTCTTGCCGATTCTCTATTGAGCTTTTTCCTCTTCTTGATGAGTAGGAGTAGTATAGTAGACGATTCATGATTGTACCAGCTAATTAACCAGCATTGAATTGGTAGGTATAGGGTATAGCTTAGCTTGATTATGATTATGCACGAGTGTTCCGTTTGTCAGTTGTGATAACTTGTATTCAATCCGAGTGAGTTTTTTTTTATTAATTCGGTATGTTTAATTTAGGAATTTTTTCATGCCAATTGGCGGTTTTCTTGGCACTGAAAGGAGGGTATCTCTCGCGTTGATTATTAGATCTCCTTTTTTTTTCTTTTCCTAATTCTTGCCGTAAATATTTTCCTGTCCATGAAATTATAGCCGCAAACTGACTCGTTTTCCTTTCAATAGTAACGGCTAACTGTCGTCGTATGTTTATCCCCAAGGTTGTTGTTTAGTTTGATATTAATTGGAGTTATTCAGTTATTTGCTTTGTCTCTTTGCAGTTTGCACCATAGTAGTAGTACTGTTCATTGAATCGTTGACTGTATTATGATCCAAACACAGGGATGATTTGATTGCCTAATTTTGAGGTCCACGAGATTAATATTGAACTACTTATCATGCTTTAAAAAAAATCCAGTCACACACTTTAATTCAGGATTAGTAGAGACACAAGAATTTACTGAAGTTCTCACAGAATTCAGTAGTAGTTGCTAACCTCGGCAAAACAACTTCGTTTCGATGAATCAGCTTGTCGATAAGGATCCGGAGACAGCCATCGTGTGGTTCTGGAAGGCGATCAACTCCAGGGACAAGGTGGATAGTGCCCTGAAGGACATGGCTGTGGTGATGAAGCAGCAGGATCGCGCCAAGGAGGCGATAGAAGCCATCAGATCATTCAGGCACCTCTGCTCAAGGCAGGCTCAGGAGTCCCTTGACAACCTTCTGATCGACCTCTACAAGGTGTGTTTCGTTCTAGTTCTACCTGCATATCTCACAAAATTACTAACAAAATGATTGCTGCGGTGTACTGACAATATGCGGGATTTCATTTTCAGAAATGTGGCAAAGTCGATGAACAGATCGATCTACTGAAACAGAAGCTGAAGATGATATACCTTGGAGAGGCCTTCAACGGGAAGGCGACCAAGACAGCACGTTCCCATGGGAAAAAGTTCCAGGTCTCTATCCAGCAGGAGACTTCTCGCATTCTGGTACAGATTACCGCTCCCCCTGTTACTCCTACTGATTGGTAATTTGGCATGTCAATGCTGCATTCAGTTACACTCGAAGTTACTGAAACCTTCTTGTGTGCATATTACAGGGCAATCTTGGCTGGGCTTACATGCAGCAGAGCAACTATTCAGCCGCTGAATTGGTGTATCGCAAGGCGCAAAGCATTGAGCCTGATGCCAATAGGGCATGCAACCTTGGGCTGTGCCTAATTAAGCAGAGCAGGCATGATGAAGCAAGACAAGTACTTCATGATGTTGTGCTACGCAGAATCTCCGGATCGGAAGATGACAAGGTGGTAGCCCGAGCTAAGCAGCTTCTCCATGAACTTGAGCCGGTGACGCATGTTACGTCGCCAAATAATGCTGGGCTGAGTGTCAGTGAAGAGATCATGGAGAGACTAGACCTTGTGTTGAACGAATGGACGCCGTTCAGGTCAAGGAGGCTGCCGGTATTTGAGGAGATAGCTACCTTAAGGGACCAAATTGCTTGTTGATCCCTTTATTCGCAAGGTTTTTGTTCTTTTGCTTAATGTGCATACGGGTGCGTTGCCTTAGAAATTCATGTGCATATGTAGAGGCTGTTGTGGGCTTGTGGCAGTGCGAGTAATGGAGTAAAGGTTGTGATGTTCAGATAGATATCATATAGCTAGAGATCATGCAAAGCATCCAAGGAATAGTGTATTTTGTCTTCATGTTCTATGATGCTTATAATGTGTTGTAAACATTCTACAGACTACAAGAAATCCAAGTGTACACTTCACTTGGCTTGTTGGAATCAAAAACTGGAAGACTGAAATGGTTTGGTTTCAAGTTTGCAGCACAAAATGTCTCTTTCTCTGAAGTAAAAATGAAAATCTTCGCTATGGAATGCAGAGTTGGTCCTAGAGATGTATACTTCCGTTATCCTTTTTTTAAAAATACTAATACAAAGTTGAAAGGAAACAAAATGATGGGGAAAACAAAAATCAGTCAGATCATATCAGACAAGCATTTCCAGTTCGAACTGGCCTGTTTAGTTCCAAAGTTTTTTTCTAAACTACCAACTTTCCATCGCATCAAACCTTTCATACACACATAACTATTCTATCACATCGTACCAATTTCAATCAAACTTCCAAACTTCAGTGTGAACTAAACACATCAGTGTGAATTACTAACAACAGAGAGCAGCATACATCAAAGTATCAAACAGCCAAACACCATCTATATTCCGTGACAGAAAGGCACCCAAGAATTGGATGACTAAAAGAAATTGCAGTATTATTCATGAACAAACTCCAACATTAATATTCACAAATTGAGTATTTGCTTTCTTTCTGATGTTTCTGTCACTACACCATTTCTTTTCAAGCTAATAGTAACTGTACAAATCTACTTCCCCATGTCAGAGAACAGAGCAAAAGTAAGTTCCATCCTAGATGAGTGAAAACTCACAACAGGTACAAGAATGTGTTAAGTTCTGAACACCAGAAAATTCGCGTGTCAGAGCACTGAACTACTCTCCATTCTTCATACACTGATGCGTGCCGTATGCCCATTTCCAAATGGAAATTGAAGAGCACTCGCCACTGCAGATACAGAATTTACACAAAAAAAAAACATAAGTAAACTGTTTCACAAATGTTACCATGTCAGCAACATGCACGAGCACAAAAAGTTCAGAAAACTTGCACCTCTGGAGGAGTGCAAGACGAGGACGAACTCCATGTCTCTGTTGCCGGGGGGGAGGTCGAGGACGACGGGGAACAGCCCCGGCGGCGGCGCGGCGCACCTCCGGCGGCAGACGACGAAGTCCTCCCGGCGCGCCTCCTCCTCCAGCCGCCGGCGCAGCGCCGCGAGGCTCTGCTCCTTGAACGTGAAGTACCTCCACGTCCCCTGGTCGAAGTCGTCCACGCGGCCGTCGTCTCTCGCCGTGTTGTAGAAGATCGTCCGCGCCACCAGCGCGCCCGGCGCCGCCTCGCTCGGCGGCTCCTCCTCCTCCTCCCCCTCCTCCGGCGGCGGCGGCGGCTTCACCACCTTCAATTCCTAGAGAAAGAGAGATCCCATTTGCAATTCAATTATTCAAGAATTCAAGATTATGCACATCTCAGCTTAAGAATTCAAGATGGAAGAAAGCCAAGCACCTTGGCGGAATAGAATCTGACGAAAGCAGTAGTGAACGCCGTGTCGGGCTCCGACGTGGCGGCCTCGAGGCGGGCGTCGCAGGACAGGGCGCGGCAGCGCGGCGGCGGCGCCTCCGATTCCGGGACGACCTCGACGACCCAGGAGCTCTCCTCGGGGGCGGCGTCGCGGTCGACGGTGACGGCGTTCTCCCGCGGCGTGAGCCCGAACCTGGCGCGGAGGAGGCGGCCGTAGAGCCCCGTGAGCGTGAGGTGTTCCCCCTCGCGGCGCGGCGTCCACAGGAAGGCGCCGTCGTTGGGGCTGGGCGGCGAGCCCGCCTGGATGACCCAGCAGCACGCCGCGGAGCCGCGGCAGCCGCCGTCGAGCGCGGCGGGGAGCTCGGTGGCGCAGAGGTAGAGGCCCCGGTGTCCCTGCAGCCTGACGTAGTCGTCGCCGGAGGTCTCCACGGCCCAGACGGTGCCCCGGCAGTTGCGGCGGTAGCCGTGGGTGACGGCCTCCCCGCCGCCGCCGCCGCCGTCGTCCGCCGCGCAGAGGTACGTGCCCAGGTGGCTCCTGAGCCGCACCGACCTCGCGTTCTCGAAGACCTCCATTGCTGCCGCGGGGCCAAGAAACCAAGAACCGCTTCTTGATTTGGAGAGACGGGTTTGGGCGGGAGGAGGAAGACGAGGCTAGTTGGGGGGGTATTATTGTCCTTGGCAATTCCAACCTTAACGGCTTCCGATTGTGGTAAACCGACTACGTGGCACTTTATGGGGCGTTGGGATCTAGGATCAACGGCTCAGATTCGGCACAATTTAGGTATCTCACGCTTCAGTGCTTCACCGCCATCATCATTTATCAGCAAGTACATGAGACCATTTCCTGTTACTTGTGACTGCACGCTAAGGTTTTGTTCGGTTTGGAAGGGGTTAAAGGGGATTGAAGGGGTTTAAGGGAAAATAATTCCACACCACAATAGATGTGGAATAAATCCCCTACAATCCCTCTCTCTTGGGATTAACCGAATATAGCCTAAGGAGGATTACTCGTGCCACTTTGTTTTCGAACTCTCCATTCCTACATTTCAGGGGAAATTTGCCAAATACTTCGATATTAAATTTATTTATTTATAGTAAGTACTCAAAGTGCTCAATTTCTCTTCGTGTTTGGGGTGTATTTTAGGCCCATTTATAGCAGTGGAGTAAGTTCCACTTTAACTCCCTCAAATATACATCTAATCTAATTCATATCCATCAATAGTAATACTAGATATCTTGAACTCCTAACAAATAAAATCGGTACAAAATGATTTCCTCGGTGGTTTTAAGGGTGGTTTCCACTAGCGTGGCTCGTTTACTAGTCCAAACATCGAGTCAGCATGTGATGCCCGTCAATGGGCTGTAACCAAATAGGATATTTGTAGAGTATGAGAATCATTGGTGCCAGGGTATACGCGAGTTTGAGGTAAAAGAGATAGGAGGCATGGATTTTTATACATGTTCAACCTCCTTACCTGATAGACAATAGCCCTACTCCCGTTGGCTAAATCTAGTGTTTTATATATCAGTACCATATATAGTACAATATCTGGGATGACCTAATCTAGTCGCTGCTGACCTAAATAGTCCTTGTAGCATCCGAGTAGAACTATATTTCTCCTTTCTTATCCGGAATATCTTCCGTATACGAGGCATGATTCCGTATAAGACTATAATAGTTGGTGTATGGTGAGCCTCACTTTGCTTAATACAAAAGTATTGGGTATGCCTTATCTATAACACTGACAACGCCCACCTGTCATCATCTCTCTCTTATTCCCTTCCTCCTCCCTCTCTCTCTCCCATTCCCTTTCTCCTTCTCGACAGTGGCGGTAGGATGAGAGGAGCGCCAGAGGAGTTGTTTTACACCAGTTTTAATAGTTAGAGAATGTCAAGATACCCGGTTTTATGAATCAGATTCGACCTATACATTAAGGGACTCATAGTGGACCTTTTCCTCTAGCAAGCTTCCTTCCAGCACTTGATCGGCCCAACCCAATCACACGTGGGCCCCACCCCCGCAGCTGCCCTTGCGCCGCTTACCAGTCCCACTCATTCACATCCCTACCCAAACTGTAATTACAGACAACTCGAGGGGGGCATCTGCAAAATACCACTACTCTCCGTCTCCTCCTTGGTCCAAGGGTTAAAAATCCCTCGTCCTCGAGGTAGTCGCGACCTCTCTCTCCTCCGTCTCTCCATTCCCCACTCGCTCTCGCCTCTCCCCCCTCCTCCCCACCATGGCGGTGAAGGGGAAGGGCAAGGCGGTGGCCTCCGCGTCCGCATCCGGCGGCGGGGTCAAGCGGCGGAAGGGCCCCGGCGACGCGGCGGGGCCCTCTTCCTCCTCCTCGGCGGCCGCGGAGGCCGCCAAGCGCCGCCGCCGGTCTGGGGTCCTCCAGTTCTTCGACGACGCCGCCTTCGTCGGGGACGAGGAGGAGGATGAGGATGAGGAGGAGGAGGAGGAGGAGGAGATGTTCGCGTCCGACGGCGACGACGACGGTACGGATCGCCTCCCGGTTCCCTGGACGACGACGAGTTGGGGCTGCTCTCGCGGGCGGGTTGGGTTGGTTTGGGGTTTGGGGGGTATATGAGCAATGCGGCTTCTATTGGGTCAGTCGCTTGTTGGGGATTTGATTTACTACATGTGTTGTTGTATTGGTTGGTTGGATTTGTGGTGCTTGGGGGTTTCAGTGACTGTGTCCCAAAATCTCGCATGTTGAAACTAGGGTTTGGATGAGCACTTAAGAGGTTGAGAGGTGTTGATGCATATGGAAGTGTTTGGGTGAGGATTTAGATCAATAAACTTCTGTTTTGAATGGAGACACAGCTTACAGGTTTCTAGTAAGTGGCTCGGTGAGTGAGCCACTTTCTCTGGAGCGATTCGATGGTCAGTGGTAGAGTAGAGTCTGGGAGGACTTCGTCCTGTTGCTTCTCCTTTCGTTTGAATCCATCTTGTTAGAAGTTTTTGTTGGCCTTAGACCAGACAGAATATTGGGCAAAAAACAATTTGTTTGTGCCTGTGAACTTGCCATTGTTCTACTGTAAGAGCAAATGTTTTTTTTTTATCTGAAGGATTAAAGAACCAAGGAATCTATAATGTCCACAATTGTTTTCATTTTTTGCCATTTTGGTGCATGGTGAGGTAAGTTAATGCTTCCCTTTTCTGTTCTTTTTTTTTCCTTCAATCATTGGTATGGTGCTGCATTTTCATACTTAGGATGACAGTGTCAATCTTTAATTTTTTACCATTTGATCTTTTGCCTATGTTAGGACTGATTATTCTGGCTACTTGGCTAGAAGATATTGCTGTATTTTACACTTAATGTTCATAGTAATTACCAGGACGATGCATGTTATTGCACTTGAAATGGCACTAGTGAGCAATTTATCCTGCAGCTTTTGGCCATTGGCATCTTAAAATGTTATTATTGCCTGATTATTCTTTGAATCTTCTGTTGATGCAATCTTGTTCATTAACTGCAGGTTTCTTCACCGAGGGAAAGGCAGAAAATGTTAACTTAAAAAGAACTGAAAGGTCACACCCTCTTCCGTTTCTTGGGATAGTTAAGGAAGAGGAGCTGAGTGGTGATGAACTTGAAGAATTTATCAAGGATCGTTATTCAAGTCGAGTGAAACACACCCCTTTTGATGGCTCCACCAATGTACAGGATGACGAGTTTACCGAGGATGGTCTATTGAAAGAGCCAGTAATTTGGAGGATCAAATGCATGGTTTGTGATTTACTAGTCTTTGACCTTACATTGTTAATCTAGTATTTGGCTGCAAGGTTCTGATTTGTTTGGCTGCATTTCAGGTTGGGCGTGAGCGCCAAATTGCTTTCTGCCTCATGCAAAAGTATGTTGATCTGCAAAAGTTTGGTACCAAAGTTCCAATTATCTCAGCATTTGCACTTGATCATGTGAGAGGATTTGTTTTTGTTGAAGCTGAGAAGGCCTGTGATGTTACAGAGGTACATGATTTGTGGCTTCCATTGTAAAAAGATACCCACATTGAGGAGAGCAAGTCAAATACAGTAGATGTAATCATTTATTCATTGCATTATGTGGTTTGATATCATGCTCTGTGAAGGGTTGAGAACTTATTCTTTTATCTGCTACTCCTACTTAAATTAGCACTGTCTTCTTTTTGCCATTTCTCACACACTTCAATTCAATTCACTCTTTTGTGTAACATAATAATTTGAGGTTTGGAACTGAAATAGGCTTTACATGTGTAGTTCTGTTACTAAAATCATAGTTTCTATGATAATCTAGGAAAAAGTTGTTTGCTCAAAGATTTCTTCCTGTCCTGCTTGTAATCTGACCTACTGAACATTTGCATTTCTTACTACAGGCATGCAAAGGATTTTGCAGTGTTTACATAAGCAGAATTAATTCTGTTCCTGTAGCTGAAGTTCCTAGCTTGCTATCAAGCCGCGCAAAACCATTTGCAATATCTCCAGGTACATGGGTGCGCATGAAGACTGGAATTTATAAAGGAGATCTAGCACAGGTATGTTTAACTCAGCTTCTTACTTTTCTGGGCCCCCAACCCTTTTACATATCGTCACATTTTTTTGTTCTTACATCACTACACCCCTGTGAATTTGTAGGTTGTTAGTGCAGATGAGGGGCGAAAACGGGTGATGATCAAGCTTATACCCAGAGTTGATCTCCGGGCTATTTCAAAAAAAATTGTAATTCTCTTATGCCCTCTTTCTGTATTATATTTATTTTTGGCAGTAAATGATGCCTCTCATTTTTAGTTGGTTTCATTTAAGTTGTACTGACTTATCTATATCAATGTATAATACCCCAAGTAGCTTTGTGAAAGTCTTGTGAAACTCTAACTAAGCTAATTACATTATATATTGCCTGTACCTGTTGAAATTCTTACATTTCCAATGATGGGTATGTACCTCGTCCTTTTTCCCCCTGGTGGTGGGGTGGTTAGGTTGGAGCTTCATCTTTGTCAGAGAAACTTCACATGTCATTGTTGTTTTTTGGTACACTGGATAATGTGACATTCCAGTGAAACCATGTGGTGTCTATTGCGTATTTCCATTTTGCTCAACTGTAGTATCATGGCTTGGGTGGCTTATATTATACTGTTGTTTTTATCTTTGATTGTACTATTGTCTTGTTCATCTGTTTTTCTTGTTAACAACCATTTCTTTTTATTTTTTTCTTCCATTGTTCTTGTCCTTCTAATAGTTTGAGTTTGCTACCACATTATTTATATTAGCCTTCACCTTTGCAGGGTGGTGCTATTCCACTAAAAGAAGCTGCAATTCCTGCTCCACGTCTAATCAGTTCACAAGAATTAGAGTAAATACTTCCTTTCTGTTTCCAGTGTCTCTCTTCATGCACTCAGTATCCTTCTCATATCATTTGTTTCTACCTAGGCTTTTGACACTGTTGCCACGATCTCATTGATATTAGGTTCTTCGGATCTCATATTGAAAGGAAACATGATCGCCAGACAAATGATTTTTATGAAGTGCTTGATGGTCTCATGTTCAAAGATGGTTTCCTGTATAAAAGGGTTGCACTTAGTTCTTTGATTTACTGGGGGATACAACCAACAGAAACTGAACTTCTCAAGTTCTCTTCCACTCCAACTATTACAAGTTCAACTGATGACTTGGATTGGGTCTCCAGCATGTATGGTCCTAAGAAAAGAAACGTTCCAAAAGAACCGGATATGGAGCCTTCCTCTTCGAAAGCTTCATCTTCTAAAGGAAAATACTCCAAGGCATCTTCTAAGGCATCCACTTCTACTGAAGATTACGAGGATAAAGGATTTAATCTCCATGATCTTGTACTCTTTGGGTCAGTCTCTGTTATGCAATCCTTACTAATTGTCACAAAAGTTTAGCAGATGTCATCCTTATTTTTGTTTCATATAAACAGGCGAAGAGATTTTGGTGTGGTCATTGCTTTTGAGAAAGATGGTCTTAGGGTAAGATTCTTTATAGCACACTATTGTACCACATCCATGATTTTTGTCTGAGAATATACTGTTTTTTTTTAGATATTAAAAGGTGGTCCTGAAGGATCTGCAGTAACTGTTAGAAAGCAGGATATTAAGGACGTTTGTGCAGACAAAATGCTTACTGCTGTTGATCATAAGAAGAAGATAATATGTATTAATGACACCGTTAATGTTCTGGAAGGGCCATTCCAGGTGAAATGTTAACCATCCCTTATTCCCTTTAGCAAGAATTGTTGTAAAGTTCTTTTTGCCTGTAATCTGGGAAAATATGCATCTTTTTTCGTTCTTTTCAAGAAAACATTCACCTGAAAGAATTCTAAAGGCAAAATTGGTTCCATTCCACTTGAAAGGTCACTAGTTTAGATATATACCATTGAAAGATTGTGGTGCACTTTAATACCATCGAAAGGTACATCTGTTTTAATTTTTCTTTTTACCATTCCATCCTTTGCCAGTTTGGTTTTTTGCTATTTTTCCTTTTATTTCCACACCAAAAGGGTGTGCGTCAGTACATGTTTGCCCTCTACTGCAGTGCTGTTTGGTTTCAGCCAAGCACGAAGCAGTTTAATCAACCAAGCAAACTGACCCCCAAATTCATGAGAAAACCATCCATGCCTACCTCAGTAACCTTGCTAGTTGATATACCTCCATCCCAACAAAATCCCCTGCTCTATGCCCTCTGTTGCACCATCCTTTGATATCAATCAAACACAGCAGCACACAGAAGTGACAAGTGGTGACTGGTGAGGTGGTGGGGCCATGTGTGGAGGTTGTTGTTTACGAGGATGAGTAGCTGGACACCTCATCCTTGCTGGGAAGCGAGACGGTGCCATGGGGAAGCAGCCAGGGATGGCTTTGGAGAATCTTCACAGGAGCAAAAGGGATGTGAGAAGAGGATTGAGGGAGAGATGGGGTGATGGAATGGAAATTGAAGTGAGCAGAGTGCCAAAATCGTCAACAGTAACAGTTTTAAGGACAGGGCATGATGGAGAAGTAAGAAAACTGAAGATCTTAAAGTGTGCCCATGAACTTCGATGGTATAGACCTAAAACAGTGATATTTCAATGCCACGAAACCAATATTTCCAATTCTAACCCCGGTCAAAAAAAATATTTCCAATTCTAACATACCAAATACTAACATACCTGATATGGTTATTGTAATTCTCTCAAGTGTCTGGTAAAGTCGTAATTTAGCATATTTTAGGAAATATTTTGTACTCCCTCTTCTTATTTACTTGTTAGTTAGAACATCAACATAGTTTGTGTATGCACTTGTTTTATCATTACATTTTCTAATCACATACTATATTTATGAAAAATACTTAACTACATCCAAGAATATTTCATGACAAATATACTAATATCATTTTTACATATTATCTATTAATTTTGGTATATATTTGTGATTTAAGATTTCTTGGTTTGACTGCACGCATCTTAAAATGACGTCTATCTGTGAACTGAGGGTGCCTTTTAAAATGAATGTAACGCATTATTCTCATAATAAAATGATTTACAGCACTAGTCTATGCTTCTACATTTCTTTAATTATGAGAATTTGATTCCTCCCATTTGGCACCCTTACTGATTCATTTAATATTTTTACAGGGTAAGCAAGGAGTTGTTAAACACTTGTACATGGGCATACTGTTTATCCATAATGAAAGTGAAAGTGAGAACAGCGGATTTTTCTGCGCCCAGTGCAGTTCATGTGAAAATGTCAAGAAGCGGAAGGAACTGGCAAGTTTCACTTTTGGAAATTCGGTATGTAGAATTGCAGATACAATGCATGCACTGTTCTACTTCCTCTATTCCATATTGTAAGACGGTTTAATTTTGTCCTAAGTCAAACTTCTCTAACTTCGACCAAGTTTATTGTAAAATGTACCATATCTACAACATCAAATTAGTTTCATTAAATCCACCATAAAATGTCTTGATTGTGTATTTATTTGGTACTATAGGTAATTATTTTTCTATAAACTTGGTCAAAGCTAAAATTTGACTTATAGGACATAACTAAGATACCTTACAATATGGAACGGAGGGAGTACTTACTAAAGAAGGTTTGATATTTTCTGTGACACTTTGTTTTTGATGTACCAGGACGATAATCCTATTCCCATGTTTTCATATGAACAAAATGAGCAACGGGACAGTAAGTGTTCCTGGAGATTGATGATTTTGTCAGCATAAAATAGTTTTTTTCCCTGATTCCCTTGATCCTACAGATGAAAGGCCTTACAGGAGCACTAGAGAACAACTTTTCTCAATTGGGGAGATGCTGCGTATTCGAAAGGGTCCTATGAAGGGCTATCTCTGTCGAGTAGTTCGAATATTTCGCAATGATGTAACTGTTAAGCTAGATTCACTGCTGAAGATTGTCACAGGTTGGTTACTTGAGTATCCTTGCAGCTGTTTTTTGACAGTGATTGACTACTTCTGTGTAATGTTTGCAGTGCAAGCTGAGTTTCTTTCAGTCCCAGCTAAAAGAGGGTAAGCAGCTTAGCATGCTTCTCTTCTCTTTTCATTTTGTGCTTGTTTTAGTAACGTGATTTTGTAAACCATCATATTGTTGCTTAATGCCACTTACATCTGTGCACCTTATTGCATTACCAGGGATAACTCTTCTGGTGCTCCATCTGGTCCTTTTGGTAAGTGCAAGTTTCATGCACACTGCAACTATTGCCAATTTACTCGCTGCTGGCTTGCTGCCATGGAGTTTGTTACCTATGCTGATTGTAATGTAGGTTCAGAAGCCGATAAACCCTCATGGGACAATGGATTACCATCTTTTGGAAGGTTCTTTCTTGCTTTCCAGCTTCCTACTTTGTGAATGTTTTAATAAATTGTTGGACTTCAGATTTCCTAATCAACCACCTTTATCCGACCCCTTCCCACCAATCAAAATGAACCTATGCGGTTGACTTGGTGTATATCATTGGTTGGTTAAATAAAAATCCTCGACTGTTATTTATATTTGCACTATTCACTGAATTGTTCAATCTTGTGCAGTGATTCCTGGCAACCCTTTTCAAGTGCTGCATTACCAGTTCAGAATGCAGGTATATTCAGTCGTAGGCCTTTCTATTTGGTGGTATAGTTTGGCTTTGTTAATTTTTAGTATTGTGAAGTCATGATGTTGCAACATTTAACCTGTTCAAAATTGCTTGCTCAAGTATAACTAGGGGTGGAAACGAGCCTGGCTCGGCTCGGCTTGCAATGGCTCGCAACAAGCTAGGGTTGGCTTGGCTCGGCTCGGTTAGAGAAATGAGCTAAAACATGAGCTCGGCTCGGCTCGTTTCCTGGCTCGAGCCAGCTCGAGCTGGCTTGCGAGCCTTCCGTTGAAGCTATATAATTTGTAATCATTAAGAAAAGCAATAACAAATCATCAACATGTAAAATTAAAATAACTTTATATATTCAATTCATCAAAATCTAGACGATAAATTACATATTGACAAATAATAACTCCACTAAAAAATAAAGTCATCCATACAAATACATGATGGCTTAGGCTCGCGAGCCAAATCAGGCGGCTCGCGAGCTAGCTCGGGCTCGGCTCGTTTCAGAAACGAGCTGAAAATGAGGCTTGGGCTTGGCTCGTTTGGCATTCAAGCCGAGCCGAGCTAAGCGAGCTCGAGCCAAGCCTGAGCTGAGCTCACGAGCCCAAGCTTTTTTTCCACCCCTAAGTATAACACACTCAACCAGTTATCCATTCCATGTCTCATAGAAGTCCTTGAATTTTTGTAAGAATAGGCGCAACAGGGGATCAAGTGGGCTCTCTAGGATTGGTAGAGCAGATAACTCAAATCCGTTTAATTTGGTGTGGGGGTGAAGTCACAGGTGGAATGGTTTTTTATTGGGTTAATGGGACAACTTTTTCTACAAAATTGACAAGTCTTAAACGTGAACAGAAAAAAAATGATGCTCATTTATTAGTAGTTTAAGTCTTTATAATTTTGCTCATGTGCAACTTCTGCATTTTTAGATGGGGAATCTGAAGTTGATCCATGGTGTAAGAAAACTTCATCTTCTGCCAATGATTCTGATCCATGGGGTACGAAAACAAAATCTGCATCTGTTGATGTATGGAACAACAGTACCACACAAGTAGAGAACTCCAGTGACAATGCATGGGATAAACAACCTGGAGGTAGTGGACCTAATATTGGTGGAAGCTCTTGGGACAGACCAGCAACTGATAAGGAAAGTGAAAAAAGTGACAACTGGGGTGAGGCATGCAAGGAGACAGAGAAAACTGGTAGTGATACAGATCCCTGGGGAAGCAAGGTCAAAGAGATAGATCTGAAAGAAACGGATAGCTGGGGAAAGGCTTCAATGCAACCAGAGAAGAAGTTGGAGGATGATAGTCAAGGATGGGGCCAACCTGTTGGCAAGTCAAACCAAGACCAAGAAAAAGGTGCAGACAAATGTGGGGCTTGGGATACTGTTATTGCTGGGTCATCTTCGTCTGTTCCTGGCAGAGGGGATGATGACTCCTGGATTAAAACTGATACTTTGCCTGTTGCTCAAGATGATGCCTGGGGCAACTCAAAAGATTGTAGTGATGGGGCAGCTGGGTGGAATGAAACTAGAACATCTAAACAAAGCCACAGCACTGGAGGATGGGATGCTGCTGCTGCCAACCTGAATGAATCATCTGATGTGGATGCACATAAGGACTCATGGGGCAAAGCAAAAGATACAACAGCTAATGCTGAAGAAAAAAATAATGAAAGTGGAAACTGGAACAAAGCTGGACCACTAGACAAAGTTTGTGGCAGTGATTGGGGTAGTCCAAAGTTTTCCAGTGGTGATGGTCCATCCAGCTGGAACAAGGGAGACAAAATTGGAGGAGATTCTCAAAACGGCAGCTGGAGCAGACCTGGTGGAAACTTTGAAGGTGGTCGTGGGTTTGGGCGAGGACGGGGCAGAGGCAGGGGCCGAGAATCTGGGGATTTCGGTGGCAGAAATGACCAAGGAAGCTGGAAGAACTCAGGGACTAGTGACAGTTCTGGAAGGCCCTCTTGGAGGTCTGATAGTCAAGTTGAGAAGGAAGTGGGAGATTCTGGTGGATATCGGGGGAGAGGAAGAGGAAGAGGCCAGTATGGAGGACAGGGAAGAGGAGACAATGGTTGGAGAAATGGAGGTCAAAGCAATTCTGAGTTTGGAAGGAGTGATGCTGATGCACCAAACTGGGGAAATAAAGGTGTATCCAATAAAGGTTCTTGGGATAGTGGTGACAATTGGAATGCCCCAAAGTCATCTGATGAAAATCAAACTTCCGCTTGGAACAGTTCAGAAGATAAAAGGCCATCTGGAGGTGAGCGGTCTGTTTGAAATTGATACCTTGTATTAGATTTGCATGGTCAATATACTTTTGTCTACATGTGCATGTGTTTTCTTCTTTATGTTTTGGATCCCATATTTATTTGAATAGTGCTATTGAGATTTGAATAAACTTTTTTTTAACTTCAACAGGAGCATGCTACTTGAATTTCTTGCTTTGATTGCTATTGTGGTTACTTAGGTTTAGTAATATGGTTTCTACTTAGATTTAAACTTGATAATGCTCTTTTTGGGTATTGGTAAACAAAATGATCCTTAGGTTTAGCAAGATGGTGCTACTCTGGGTGCTGGAGGGTATCAAAACTATTTGCTCGAAGTTTTATCAATACAAGCTAATGCACGCGCTTTGCTACGGGTAAAGGAAAAAAATATCATAATATTGTCTAAAATTGATAAAATCATACTTCCCATGTGATAGGGAAGACTCACCTTAATTTAATTTTATATGTTGCTATCCATTTAGACTTAGTAGTTATGTAATATTAAGAAGTTCAAAATATGTAAAAAAAACTGCAATGAGAGTAGGTAGGGTGGCTGATTCACTGCAACCACCATGAAATTCTTTTTAAAGGAGTATAGATGTTGAAGGGCTTTATTTCTGTTCTGTTGCATAGGTCATAGGTGAACAAAGTGATTGTTGATAAGTTCTAAAGGTGAAGATAATTAAATTTAGCCATATCTATTATTCTACTTGATGTTTTAAGCTATAGTTGTGCGCTGACTTGTATATCTTGTAGGCCAAGAGCAACAAAGTGGTGCTTGGGCTAGCAAGATGACTTCTACTGCTGGCGCTGAGGATAAAAGTGATGCCTGGGGCACCAAGGCGGAAGGCAATTCTGGTAGCACTGGGGGAAAGTGGGAGAATGCTTCATCTGGTAATTCTGATGCCAAGTAAATTTCTTGTTCTGTTCAATGGTGGATATACTACAGAGCTTATGGTTTCCTATCATGTTCAGGGGAAGAGCAGCAAAGCGACCCTTGGGGAAGCAAGATCTGTTCTAATGAAGGTGCTTAGAGGATATTAAATTGTCTCTCTTTGTTGTATGCTTGATTTTTGAGCTAAATAATTGATTTTGTCCATGTATTTACATGTTGCCTTGCAATGCTTATATTATACTACTAACTTGTAGGCAAAGAACAAGAAACTGACCCTTGGACAAGCAAGGTGACATCCACTGCAGATGCTGATGATAACAATAATGTCTGGAACACTAGCGCAAGTGATACTGCCTCTGGGAGTGAGAGCAAGTGGGGCAATGCTGGGGCAGAGGAAAAGGCAGATGCCTGGAAAAGTAAAGTGGGGAGTGAAAATAGTGGAGGTTGGAATCAGAAATCTTCTTGGGGTAAACCAAGCTTCTCAGGTGGAGAGCAGGAACCAGCTTGGAGCAATCCAAAGAATGGTGATGATAACAGTGGATATGGTAGGGGTGGATTTGGACGAGGAAATCGAGGCAGAGGGAGAGGAAGAAATTTTGGTGATAGTGGATCCTCATGGAGCGGAGGAAGTTACAGAAATGATGAGTCACGTGGAGAGAGATCTGAAGATCGCTGGAACACACGAGATTCTGATGGTGGCAGAGGAAGAGGAAGAGGACACTTTGGCAGAGGTGATCGCAATCAAGGTAATAACTATGGTTCGGGTGACAACAATGACAGAACCTGGGGTTCTGGCAGGGGAAACAGGGACCAGGATGGTTGCAAAAATTGGAACCGAAATGATGACAGAAGACCGTTCGGTCAAGATCGAGGTGGTGACTGGTCCCAATCTTCCGACTGGAACGCCAACAAAGGACAGTCCAGCTGGGGAGCGCCAAAACCTTCTGGTGGAGATGACCAGGCAGGAAAAAACAATGGAAACAATCCGTGGGGTGCTCCTGCTGACAGCATGACTGGTGGTGGATCCGGTGGAGGAGGGTCTTGGAAAAATAAGACTGAGGATACCTGGAATTCGTCTGGAGGAACAAGGGATTCAGGTACGACCCCAGGAAAATCTTCTTGGGGTGGATCAGAAGATGGCCAAAAGAAAGAAGGATCATGGGGGAAAAGCGAGGGGAGCGGGAGACAAGTCGGTGGAGGCAGCTCCTGGGACAAGCCGGATGGAGGATGGAACAGCAGCAAGTGCGAGGGCACCCAAGGAGGTGGCGGCGGTAGCTCCTGGGACAAGGCGGATGGCGGGAACAGTAACAAGGGCACCCAAGGAGGTGGTGGCGGCAGCTCCTGGGACAAGGCAGATGGCGGATGGAACAGCAGCAGCAAGGGTGGGAGCTCCGGCAATGGTGGGTGGTAAGCTCGATCCAGGATCAGCTGCAATCCATTAGTGCATGTATATAATGGTTGCCATGCAGCTTGAACTTGCTGTATATTTCTACTCTTTCTAGACTTAGAACGCTATTATTAGTAATAACGTCGCCATGCTACTCTAAACTACGAACTTACCTTAATTCCAGCAGAACATTATCTATTGCTGACGGTTATTAAGGTAGCTTTGTATCACCATCTCTACGATTCCCAGGTGTTTTTATGCTCCTTTTGTTTTGACGATGTGATATTTTGTGTTAGTTTGATGGATGCGCCTCTGGGCATAATGATGAAGCTCTCAAACACCGTTTCTCCATGGTTGCGTGCGCTTCACAAGGGTTATGTAACTTATGTTACTGCTGTAGGATATACATAGGACAATAACAATGCAATTACTTTGTTATCCGCAGACCCCTGCTTTGTTCCTGTAACGTTGATAATCCCCTGTTATGGTTTTAGCATCCGTTTTGATAATTTTGGATCAATTATGGTATATTATATTATTATATGCCATAGCACAGTAAACACATCGCTAAGGCTTAGAGTAAGTTTTAGAGTGAGTTTAATAGTATAGCCAACTACTAGCTCTAAATTATCTCTAGTCACATACACATTATGTTTTGTAGTCTGCTGCAGCTGGCTTTAAATATGTAGTCCGCTGCTTTTATCTCTCCTTATTTATCTCCTCAATATGTGTTTATACATGGTTTATAGTATGCTATTATACCTGCTCTTATAATTAATGTAATTAATTATCACCAAAATCTATAGTCTGCTCTTATTGGACCCTGCGTGCCTTGCTCCTCATCGCCCACGCGTCCTCCCACCTCGCCACTCTCCTCATCCCTGACTCAACCTACTCCCTTTCCTAGGGCTCGCCTCTCTATCCCTCTGTCCTCCGTTGCCACTACAAATCACTATGCTTCGGCCCGGCCTCCTCTTCCCCGCCGTATCCTTCGTTGTCAAGGAGGTACTCTGGCGCGCCACCAACACCTACATCGCGCTTGCCGAGCAGGCTGCGGCCCCCGTCCTGCCCACCTTCTGGACGGCGTGTGCTGGTTGCTGTCTCCTCCATGAGTTTGACCGCAAGTATGTTGGATTCTGCCTCATGTGCCCCTCCTGTCGTCACACCTTCCTTGCCTTTGAAGTCCCTCCTCCGCTGGAGGTTTGAGGCAAAGGCAGAGCTAGACCCATCGCCGGCTAAGAAGAAGCCCACATTAAGGACATGTTGTTGCTGCTACTGCGATCAACAGCTAGTCAGCGGTGTCACCACGGTCACAGCCACCGTTTCACTTCTATATCTCTTCTCTCGTCTATCGTCCCTCCTCCCGCGCCACACCGTCGCCTCGTATCCCCGCTCAACTGGCCACTCCACTGCCAGCACCGGTGCTGAATGGGCCAGGATGAGAGAGAGAGAGAGAGGAAAGCCCCGTCGTCATCCTGCCACCGCCTTCACCACTCCCTGTTGTTGTCCCGACACCCTGCTGCTGTCAGCCGCCTTCTTGCACCGTTGAGCCAAGAAGAAGAAAGGGGAGAGAGAGAGGGGATGACAAGTGGGTTCTACTTATTTATTTATTTATTTATTTATTTATTTATTTATTTATTTATTTATTTATTTATTTATTTATTTATTTATTTATTTATTTATTTATTTAATGACTAGGTTGGCACATGCATGTCACGTCAGTGAAACTGCCTTCAAAATTGACGGTGGAGTCGTTTTAGACGGTTGTAATAGTTGGGGGACTTGTCATATCTAATTTTGTGGTTGAGGGATACGAATTAGATTCAGCTACTAGTTAAGGGAGTTACAGTGGGCTTATTCCTTTCCGTATGTGGCTTATCCTGACTCGCATTACTGTGGGTTCGGGAAACGGCGTATGAGACCAATAAATGTATACTCTATTATCCTTGTCCTTCTTAGGTAGGCACGTATATGCCTACAAAAGTATCTAGTGCCCCACAAGTAACGGGTTGAGCGCACTAGCACGAAAAACATTATTACATAATAAAGAAATGGAAACTTATAGTTATGGAGCAATTATGGTTTTGGCGTCCGTTTTGATAGCTTTGGATCAATTATGGTATATTGTTATATGCCATGAACTAGGGTAAATTTCAATTTGAGACACATTTTATTACTTACGTTTCACTTTGAATCACTTTTTAACTAATATTTTTCATTTACTTTGAGCCATGTAATCTTACCTTTGTTTCACTTTAGATCACCCCTGCTGACCTGCTCTCTTATCAAGTATATAAACAATTTCAAATAAGCCAGCTTCTACTCACAGTTGAACGCCAGCAACTATATTTAGACTATTGCTTTGACATATGATTAAGTTAATGCATATGGAATAAATAATTAAGGGTGGTCTAAAATATCACAAAGATAAATTTACACGATTCAAAAGTGAAAATATTCATTAAAGGGCGATGCAATAGTAATTAATTAAAAGGTGGTTCAAAGTCAAATTTACTATTATTAATTACTCTTCTCATAGCACAGTAAGAGCAAGTATAATAGGAGGCCGTAAGTCGGCTAAAGGTTGAGGCAGAGGAGAGAAGAGAGGAGAAGTGTGTTGTAAACTCTTAGCCGGTTTGGATGTAAGAAGAAAAAAATTTTATGAGAGAGATAAGTGGACCATGTATTAATTGTTAAATTGCTAACTACTCCCTCCGTATTTTAATGTATGCCGCCGTTGACTTTTTAACCAACGTTTGACTATTCGTTTTATTCAAATTTTTTATGCAAATACAAAAATACTTATGTCATGCTTAAAGAACATTTGATGATAAATCAAGTCACAATAAAATAAATGATAATTACATAACTTTTTTTAATAAGACGAAAGGTCAAACATTTATTAAAAAATCAACGACGTCATACATTAAAATACGGAGGGAGTATTATATATGTGGGCTAAGAGAATGCTACAAAGAACCTTATAGCCAATAAATCGGCTGTATTATTAGCCTACCCATCGCGCTAAAACTTGTGTAATTAATTGTCATCAAAATTTATAAGCCCATTGTTGACCAGGTGACACGTACAACTAGCTCCAAGTCTTTCGCCATCACCAGCTCGGCTAGGCTGCTCCCATGCTTCTGCGCTTCAAACGACAGATAGCTCCGAGAAACGGCCATGGATAGGCCACCCTCGCCGCCGGTGACAGCTTCGAGACGAAGGCTCAACTCGTCATCCTGAGCGACGGCCACCACGGCAGAGAATGCCAGTTTCGCCGGCGACGACAACGACGACGACGACGAAGAAGAAGGGGAGGAGGAGAGTGGTCCATCGAAGAGGACGATCTCGTCCTCGTACCCGCTCGTCAGCGCGGCGGCGTTGAGACGACGGCGCCCGTGACCCGGTGATGGCGGCGGCGCGCCGCGAACCTCGACCTCCACCGTCGCCTCCACGCCGCGCTCGATGAAGGCGTACGCCATGTCCACGGCCACCGCCGCGCCGCCGCCGCCGGGCGCCGCCCGGCCGTAGATTCGCGTCTTCAGTTTCTCGCCGACCGGCATGGTAGACGGCGAAGTGAACTCGATGCAGCCGTCGATGAGCTCCACGTCGTTGCCGTCGCCGTCGCCGCCGCCACCGCGCTTGGCTTTCAAGCTGTACTCAAGTAGCACGCCGTCAATTATGGATGTTCCTCGTGCAGGAGAGATCAAAGGCAGTGTAGGGCAAACCTGCATTTCGATGCAATAGTAGCAACTTTAATTACCAAGCAAATAGCCGGAATAAAGTTTGTTGGAAAGTCAAATTATCTTTCTTTAAGATAAAATACTATTAGGTCTTGCCTAGCCCTAACAGTTATACTCCCTCTGTTCATATTATCACGTTTGACTTTTTATTAGTCAAACTTCAACCAAATTTATAGAAAAATATAGTAATATTTTTTAAAACAAATTTTGTATCAAAATATATTTAATGTTAAATTTAGTGAAACTAATTTGGTGTATTTAGTGTGGTAGATGTTGCTAACTTTTTCTATAAATTTGATCAAACCTAAAGAACTTTAAGAAAAAATTAAACAATTTGCTCTTTGTGACAGCTTTAGGGCTTTAGGTGACGATGAGGGGCTGTCAAAAAAAACCATTCTCTAGTAGTATTATAATATGAAATGGAGATAGTATATCAAATTTTCTTCCGACTACAAATTTTTGTGTTTTTTCTCTAAAAAGGGGCGGAGCCATGTGTGGGACAGCTTGGGCTTGGGCCCCACACGTGGCAAAGAATTTCAATGGCAAAATACCAAAATTTAAATAGAAACTCAGTGAAAATTTTGAAACAGCATAGCTTCGGCTCTACTCTTAGTGAAATCTTGCCTCCGCCCCTGTCTACAAATATAAATTGTGTACTTTTTTTTTTATAATCCACTTACCGGTGTGATGTCGCAGGGGTCGTCCCTAGAGCGGTTGAAGACGTAATTCCTTCGGCAATCCAGTTCATCATGGATCGCCACAAACCCGTAAACCCTCATCGACTGATCAAGTTGGACGCCGTCGCCGGCAAACCGCATTGAAAAAATCTGGATCATAGTGATCGGGTAGTCTCTGTCCTCAAGGTTCGTGTATAATTTGTTACCTAGAGAAGCTGAGAAAACAAAATTGAACCCAAGTATTCATCATGGTTTCGATCATCATCATCATCTCATGAATAATGCTACTACCTCCGTTAAAAAAAAACTAACCTCATACTACACATTCTAGTATAACGAATCTGTACATAGAGTATATATGTTCGGATTTGTTACATATTCTAGTATAACGAATCTGGACATAGAGTATATATGTTTGGATTTGTTGTACTAGAATATGTCATATTCTAGTATTATTCTAGTATGATATTAAGTTTTTTTTTGGACGGAGGAAGTATGTAAGCTAGAAACGGGGTGGTGGTTTTTGCAAAAAGGAAAAATAGATGAACAATTAAAACTACAGTTGTTATAATTGAACTCTGAACAAAAATAATTTAAATACCCATGAAAAAGAAAAAAAAATCTTACTTGGATTGGTGTCATGCATAAAGTACATGCGGTGAACGGTATAGAAGAGTGGTTCCGGAAGAGAGCGAGGTAGGAACTGGACACAGTAGTAGTGTTCCTCCTCGGGCAGTGCAGAGTTCAGCTCTTCAGTTTTTCTCATGCATTCCTCAACTTCCGCGTTGCACTCGTCGTATTTTGCATTGATTTCTGTAGTTCGATCGTGAAGAGAAAAAAAAAAGTTCAATTTACTGTCCCGTACTATTTCATTGAAGCACTTAGCCCCTAAATATTTTTCGATTCATTTTATTTCCTAAACTATTAAAAATGCTTCACTTAATTGGTAAATTACATTTCTCTTCATTGTTTCTATTTATTCGAGTCAATATTTTAAAGCCGTATATGATACTATTATCAAAGTTCTAAAATAGTTTAAAAAATTTTCATGACTATTCACTTGAAATTTGAAGCCTCTATGTTTAAATTAGTCCAAGCGCTTCCAAACCTATGTAAACAACGATTAAAAAATTCCAAAAAAGTTTAGAGATAAGTTATAATGCATATATCAATCCCACAAAATTTCATTGCAAAAATATAACCAACCAAGAGGGAAACAAAAAAGACAAACACCGTAGGAGAGTAAGTTGAACCATTTCCAACCATTTGAGGTCTAAAATGAACCGAGAAATTGTTTAGGAGGTTAAGTGCTTTTTGAAAAAAAAAAGCCGCAAAGTTTGATAAGAATCAAGAGAAGAAACAGAAATGATGAAGTAGATAGGCCACACCAACCATCGTCGTCGTCGTCGATCATCGTCGGCGCCTTGGGGCGATCGTCACTGGTCAGTAGCGGCTGTTACTGCAGGTGCTCGGCGAGGTCAAAACCGGCGCCGCCGCCGTGGCAAGCCTCCTCGGCCGCCACCGCCATGGTTAGACCTAACCTAGCTAATCAATCGAGGTCGTCTGATGTCTAGCTCAGCTTATAGAATTATTATATAAGTTGAAGTTGGGATCGGAATCGACGAAGGCCGGCGAACTATCCGTGTCTGAGCCGAACTGGAAGTCGAAGTTGTGCTTCTTTTACGAGCGGGCCCATTCGTCAGAGACTAGCTCACAAATCCTCGCTATGTATGTTCTACTCCCGTGGTAGATGGTATTTGAATTAAATTTGAAAATATACTATTCATTCAATTTTTTTCAGGAATATTTGGGATGCAAATTTTTTTTACAGAAATATACCGTCGGTCTCGTATAACCGTTGCACGAAAATGACGTGGGAATGACGTCGCGGGCGGTATCACACAGTAAAAGACCGCGCGGTCTCGCGCATGCAATGAAAGCGGCCGCGGTATGAAAGAGCTAGACCGCTCAAGCGATCATCGACACTGTCGCTCCATTTGATCAGTGATTAATTACTTAATTAACAATTAACTAATAATAATTAGTGACTAATTGTCTGAATTAACGAATTAACGATTAATTAATAATCAATTAATCACTAATTAGGATAATTAATCGCTAATTAAATCGAAATGGCACCGGTATCGCTGATTGCTTGAGCGAGACCGTTCGGTCTCGTTCTTCCATTCCACGAGACCACGCGGTCTCGCTCTTTCACTGCGCGATAGGCGTCCACGATGTCATTCCCACGTTATTTTTCGCGTAACGGTTGTGCGAGAACGATGGTATATTTCTACAAAAGATTTTGCATTCCAAATATTCCTAAGAAAAAATTGAATGAACAATATATTTTCAAATTTAATTCGATGGCATTTGATGCGCACAATAAGATTTGGATATACTTTTAGAACGTTAATCATCAATTTTATATGTAAATAGATTCATAAAATCTACTAAAGTTCATAAATATTATAAATAAATACTTTTCAAGATAAATCTACATATACATACTTTGAGAAATTGGTGATGGAAGTTTTGAAATATTTATGACGAAAGTAATATATAACAAAATAAAAAATGTGAGCGTATGCCTTGCCAAGCACGACCTAAGCTAAGCGAAAGAACCATAATTAATGTGCAAGGATACAATGAGAAATTCTGTTACCAAAATAACCATCTTTCAGAACAAAGAAGCATACCCACCACCCAAGGCATCGTCATCGTCCTGTCGTCCATACGAGTTTTAGAAGGGGAAAAAAAGAGAGAAAGAGTTTTAGCCGAGCAGGTAGATTGCAAAAGCAACTGCTTGACCTGAACCACCTGATAGACAGGAAGAACAAATCCTTCTTGTACAGTCCTACTGCGAGTGTGCAGCCCGGTCCATCCAGATTAATTGGGTCTGCTCCACCACAGATCCAACTTTAGATTATAAGTATAGACAATTCAAAAGACTAGTCTGAAGGGTGAGAACTGTCCCTATCTTTTAAGTCATGCTCACATATCATCAATTACCGATGTAAGAATAAACCCAACCATTATACTTCTACTCCTGTTCGGACGGAGACAAGACAGAGAACCTTTCCTAACAAGCGCGAACCATCTCAAAATTCATTCATTGCAGTACAGGATAATTTGCACATTAGCAAGCTTTGCTCCCATCCATGGTTTCCTTTGCAATCAGATCAGTAGCGATCGATCGAATAGCTGTCAAAATTGGCGGATCAGCGTAAGGGCCGTAGAGAGCCACCCCTTGGCGATGTAGCGGTAGATGGCCTCCGTGTAGTGACCACCGTCCCAGTGCACGGACGCCGACGGGTCCTCGCACGCGACCGCGCCCGCCATGCCGCAGATGGCGTTGCCGTTCCAGTTGTACGGCCCGCCGCCGCCGCAGCAAGCCTTGAGGATGCCACCGGCGGCGAATCCTGCACATCACAAATGTACAAATCACTTAACCATATATTGTAGATGGATATACCATGTACTGGATGTGACACATCTTAATACTACGTCTATTCAGATTTCGTAGTACTGGTCATTGCTTTCTTTTTTCCTTATGGAAAACTGAACGAACCAAATCTTGCAACGGGACACTGTACTTGATTAGTAAGCAGCTAGGCAAACGGATCGTCTAATATACTGCCCTCTAATTTTGAGTGGCTGACATGTGGATCCCACAGTCAATAAGCTCACATGTTAGTGACGTATATCAAAGAGTAGTACGTTAGAGGAGACTCGTTTTTGAGACTAGAAAATATACATACCAAAACGGACGGGGTCTTAGAGAACTTGGATGATGGGTCGGTAGAAGTCGGCGAAGATGATCTTGGCATGAGGGTACTTGCCCCTGAGCCCGTCGAGAGCCGCACGGAGCATTGCGTTGTGGCGCTTGGACATGCGGTTGACAGCACGCAGGCAACCGAGGCCATCGTAGTCTGTCGTGTTCGGGCTCATGAAGAGCGTGAGGACAATTGGCGAGCACCCCCATTGGCGGGTTTCCCGGCACGACCTAGTAAACCGCGCCTTGGTTGATCAGCCTCTGCAATACCCAAAGTTGAAGCAATGTAAACAAGAATACAAGTGAATTAATATGTATATAGTACTCTCTTCGTTCTAAAATATATGTATATAGTGCTACGTCTATTCAGATTTCGTAGTACTAGGATGGGAACCAAAATCCCTTATATTTTGGAACGAATATAGTAACAAAGTAAAACTGCAAATTGATACTAATGCAGATCGAAGTTTACCTCCACGGCCGTGGTGATTTTTTCCACGACTTGAGGCACCAACGATTTGACCTCTTTTTCGGTCTTCTTGGCCGTCCACATGAAGTTGTAGTCATTCACCCCGAACTCTCCAACGATGAAGAGGGATTTGCTGAAATAGTTCTTGAACCCTGTAGAGACCAATCGGTCTCTTGAAGTCAATTTAGGCTCGTGGAGAAGAGTGCAGTACGATGCTGTCTTCGATTCAGAGAATTGTTACCAATTCCAGCCGACGCACCATTGGCTTCATCTGTGCTGTTGCAAATCGACGGCTTGAGATGCTCGAGCCAACCAAGCTGCACATCCAGCGAATTGTTCAGAAGCTTATCTGCAATGTTATTTCTCTTGAAGAATGCAGAGTCGATCGCCGGCGCGGTGCCGACGGCGAAGTTCACGCCATGAGAGATGCTTGAGCTGTTCGCCATGAAGGCTGGAAGGAAAGGGAGACCAAACTCCTCGGCTACAAACAAACCGATTATTCTTCCAGTGTCATTGTAATTTTCAGGAAATTGAACTATTTGTATTGTTCTCCGAATCGAAATATTGCTGAACTTACCGATGAAATCGACGATGACTCTCCCATTGCAGACACGGCCCGTGGGGTGGCCAAAGAATGTCATGCCGTAAGGAGGCTTGTCGATCCACACGGGCATAACCGGAGTTGCCATGATAACGAAGTTACCGGTGTCGATGTAGGAGTTTCCAAAGGAAAACATCGAGGTGAAATAGTGTGAGGTTGAGCTCACACCAGAGAGACAGTAGAGGAAGGTGATAGAAAATACAAGTTTGAGCTCCATGATGCTACCTAACCTACTAGAAATGTGAAGAGCAGAGCTGAGTGCTAGCTAACTGCTTGGGTTATATGGAGGTACAATTCAATACTACTCCCTCCGGTCATAAGTTTTTGTTGCAGGTGACTTTGGAAATGACTTCTGACTATATGTCTTTTTTTAAAGAATTTTAATTACTATTTATTTTATTATGACTTGTTTTATTATCAAAGGTATTTAACTTGTTTTATTATCAAAGGTATTTAAAACATGACTTATATTTTTTAAAAAAATTTACACTAAATTTGAATAATATGAATGGTAAATTTCATTTCAAAGTCCATTATGTGAAATATTTATGATCAGATGAAGTGTAAAATAGTAGATTGTTTAAAACTTTAAATATGTGCCAAAAAGTGAGATAAGCAGTTGCTTGTTCGGTAGAGCTTGCAGTCAAAGGTTTGAAAATGTAGATCTGTATTGATAAAGAGCATAAAGGTTGAGAAAGGTTAAGGTTATGATTGCAGGACATAAGAAATGTGATAACGATTACAACTTGCAGTCTAAGTCAATATTTAGTCCGAAATCCACCATGGCCGCCCACGGGGGGCGCCGTGGATATCAAAGCTTACACGTTTTATCTGGTTTCGCAATTTGATAGACGGCTCTTTAGAAAGAAAAAAACCGTACTACGAGTTGATCCTTAATGATAGTAACACGTGAAGATTACTGCTTGATGGTTCTATATAGATGACAACAATTTATTGAAACAACTTTCTTGTTAATTATCAGGTTGTACAGAACTACAGATAGCTTCTTGGAATTCCAAGTTGACAAATCACACGAAAGAGTTAAAATCTACTAGTAACAGTGAGACAGTTTAGCATGGAAATACATCCTCTCACAATCAGTTAAGGTTCCAACAGAGGATCAGGATAGCACTCAGAACCAGGATGGTTAATTAGAAAATGATTTTCTTCTCTTTTACAAACTGTGGTGTGCACACACTGTATTACACTTATTTATTTCTTGAGCATAATCTGAATGTCAATTGTCAAACCACAGATCGATCGATTGCACACGGTATACAGACTTGCCACACAATCTGCCTGGATTATTATTCTTCCATGGTTTTGATCAATCCTTTCAGCAAATCAGTGGGGGATAGCAGCCAAAATTGGGGGATCAGCGTAAGGGCCATGGAGCCACCCCTGGGCGATGTAGCTGTTGATGGCCTCCGTGTAGTGGACACCGTCCCAGGAGACGGCGGCAGATGGATCCTGACAGGCGACCACTCCGGGCATGGCGCAGATGGCACTGGCGTTCCAGTTGTAGGCGCCGCCGGTGCCGCAGCAAGCCTTGAGAACGCCATCGGCGGCGACTCCTGCATAAGTACAGCAAATGTCAGACAAAAGTCACTGTGTTATTGAGCAATGCTCCCTCCGTTCAAAATGTAACAATTTATATGTAGTGTTTCCGAATATACTATTTCTCCATCATAAAATATAGAAACATAATGCTTACAGTATAAAATATGACTTTACCACTAAACTACCTGTATTATCTCTGCCCTTGACTTTATTATAACCCATAACTAGTCCGATCCTACTCCCTCTATCCCTAAAAATAATCCAATAATTTTTTTATGGAGGGAGTATATTTCACTTATCCCAAGAAGTCAACTAGGTCTTTTGTACCCTCTTCTTAATACCTGTGCTAAAGGCTAAAACTTAATATACTTTGGGACAGAGAGAGTAGCATAATAGTTATATTCGATACCAACGCGCAAATAATTTAATAATTCACAAGTTATGATGGGAAGTATTTCCACACCGTAAGATTGTGTGGAAAAAATAAAATAAAAATTATAAACTAGTTAGTGCAGATAACTCAATAAGCCAATAACATTACATACCGAAATGGCTGGGATTCTGGAGGACTCGAATGATGGGATTGTAGAAGTCAGCGAGGATTATCTTGGCATGGGGATACTTGCCCCTGAGCACGCCAAGAGCCGCACGAAGCATTGTATTGTGGCGTTCGACCACGTCATTGATGAAACGCAAGCAGCCGAGGCCATCGTAATCTGTCTTATTGGGGCTCATGCGAGACGTGAGAAGTGCTGGTGCGCATCCTGTTGGCGGGTTCCCTGGCACCACCACGTAAGCTGCACCTTGGGTGATGAGCCTCTGCAATATGCAAATTTCAGGGAAAAAAATCAATTGATCTACGCGGTGATTAGAATTTTCCAAGTGTTTGGAAAATGAAAAGCGTAAAAAACGACCAATATAACGTTGATAAAAAAAGGAAAATAATGTGCTGGATACCTCAACGGCTGTGGTGATTTTTTTCACGACTTGAGGGACATACGAATCGACCTCTTGTTTGGGCTTTCCCGCCATCCACATGAAGTTGTAGTCATTTACCCCAAACTCTCCGACGATGAAAAGGGTTTTACCAAAACAATTTAGCCCTGTAGAGACCATCAGTTTCTTTGATATTAATTTACGCTCATTAAGAAGAAGATAAATATATATGTATATGTCATTGCCTATGGTTCAAGAATAATTATCAATGGCAGCCAGAACACACCATTGGTTTCATCAGTGCTGTTGCAAATGGATGGCTTGAGCTCCTCAAACCAACCCAACTGCACGTCCAAAGAATTGTTCAGAAGCTTAAACGGCACAATATTGTTATTCTCGAAGTATTCAACGCCAGTCGCCGGCGCGCCGCCGACTGCGAAGTTTACGCCATGGGAGACACTTGAGCTATTCGCCAGGGAGGCTGGAAGGAAAGGGAGCCCAAATTCCTCGGCTAGAAACCATGTCAACACAAAGTTAGAACTATAGTACCAAACTGATCATGCAAGTTCATAGTGGAAATCCTATTTTTTAATTCTCACGGTAAAATACCAGATTCGTTGTACTAGAATGTATCACATCCTAGTACGAGATTGGTTTATTTTGGGACGAAGGGAATACCTATTTAGGGTGTTGCTTAACTTACCAATGAAATCGATGATGACTCTCCCATCACTCATGCGGCCTGTAGGATGGTCAAAGAAGGTCATGCCGTAAGGAAGCTTGTCATTCCACACGGGCACAACCGGACTGGCCATGATGACGAAGTTGCCGGTGTCGATGTACGAGTCTCCAAGAGAAAACATCGAGGTGAAAAACTGCGAGGTAGAGCTCACACGAGAGAGACAGAAGAGGAAGGCAATGGGGAATACAAGTTTGAGCTCCATGATGCTCTCTCTGCCTGCTAGAAATGTGAAAGAAAAACAAAGACACAGCACAAGTAGAGAGGACCTTCTAGCTATTTATAACCGTAAGACATGACAGATGAAAAATAACCCATTGTTTAATACTTAAATTAGTACTTCCTCCATTCCATAATATAAGGCACAACTACTTTTTTTTATGTTCCATAATATAAGGCATGTATACATGCACACAATTAATTAGGACCTCTTCTCCATTAGATTATTGCTTTTTTAAGTCCTCCACCCTCAAGATCTCTAATTCTATTGGATGCATGCATTATATTTATTAAGGTGATCCAAACTATGAGATAATAATAATTATTTCTTGATCTTTGGGTTAAGAGTGGTTGTGCCTTATATTTTGTAACGGAGGGAGTACTCCTTAACTACCCTTTGTCAACGAGGTGGCTAAGTTGTTGCTTGCTCAATAGTCAATACAGTTTGCAATCCATCTGGAAAATAAATATATAAATGGCGTTGACAAAGATCACAAGGGTTCATTCCCTCTGTGTGCTTAAATAGATGAGGTTTTAGGACGCGACCTTCAAGTTGATGTATGCAAAAAAAAATAATATGTGAAAATTCTTTTAGTAGTTTTCTCATGATAAATATTTTCACGCCGATGTATTTTAATCATTTACATGAAAGTGATCGGAATAAACAATTACTCCCTTCGTTTTTAATAGATAACATCGTTGACTTTTAAACATATGTCTAACTATTAGTTTTATTCAAAAATTTTATGTAAATATATAAGATATAAAAAGTAAATTGCACCCATGGTATAACAACTTGGTAGGTGGGTGCGATATAGTATAAGAACATGAGAATTGAACATCCGAGTACAACAACTTGACAAGTAGGCGCGTTCTAGTACAAGAACTTGATAATTTAGTATTTTGATGCATCAACTTAGCTAACATATGCTAGGTGATTTTTTTTTCACGATATCAATATGCAATTATATAGTAATCCTACGTATATTTATAATATTGGATTTAATCTTTAAGAATTATACTTCACATACAATTTACATTCAATTAACTTTTAAGATTTTTTTTTGTTTTCTTCACCTTCATAATAATATTTTTTTACATCCAGTTTAATTGATTTTTATTTATTAGTTATTAGGATAAAAATAAAAATATGCTTATACAAATACACGCCAATATATTGTCAAAATAAGTACTTAAAAATTGAATCTATAAAAAAATGCTCCAAATAATTAAGTTGCCGCATAACTTCTTAATTTATTGAATCAAAATCATATCTACCTTGTAAGTTATTACATTTATATGATCACTTATAAAGTTTTTATATTAAATTATACCTATCTGCCAAGTTGTTGCACTAGAACTTTCATTTCTCAAGTTCTTTCACCAAATTGCACCCATCTACCAAGTTGATGCACCGTCGGTGCAATTTACTGTAAATCATGCTTAAAGTACTTTGTGTGATAAAACAACTCACAAAAAAAACAATTGCATTAAAAAAATCAACGATGTCATTTATTAAAAAACCAGAGGTAGTATCAAATATACACTTGGAGACTGTCACAATGCCATTAACAACATGTAAAAGAGAATAATGGAAGGACTAAGGAGGATATTGTAAGACCAAATTGCAATTTGACTATCTGAATCATTATCTTTTTTTAAAAAAAAGTCCACTATGCCAGTTGCCACCCCGGAGGCACCGAGGGATAAGGGCTTGCATATTACACAATCGCTGGATGACTGGCTCCGCAATTTCAGAAAAGCTATATTGCGAGTTGGTCTTTTAATTACAACCAAGTTCAGAAAACTGCTTGTGCTTGAAAAAACTTTTCTGTAATGACAATGCACAGATAGCTTTATTCACACGACGCATGGAATTGAAGCTTCCTCTGCAATCAATTTCAGGTTTCAACAGAAGCTCAGCTGAGCCAACATGAAAGCTGGGAAATTTGAATTCAGTTTCCCCCAGAGGCTGATAATTTGGGTTCAAATTTCCCCTGATTAAGCTCCAATCCTCCTCCTTTTTTTTTCTTTTTTGTGGGTAGCTCCAAATTTCTTGTCAGCACCTCAGGGCCAAGATTTTCGGTAGCAGCTACAACTCCAAAATGGCTTCAAAACCGTCGAAACAGTAGATATAACTGCTCAAATTTATGTGCTATGTCAGCTCATATGGCCGACCATGATACTACATCTGTTTGATCTTACGAGAACAGCAAGAAATTAGAACCAGCATGCCTAGCAAATGTTTTTCTTTTTTGTTTTGTTTTGTTTACAAACTGTGTTGTACACACTTTTCTTTTTGCATGATATGCTATTGTAACACCGACCCAATCAGTACACAAACAGCGGAAATTTTGGAAATTATCTAGAAGAAGAACTAATCCGATACTGGACACTAGGACTCACGACTCCACCACTACACGAATGGTGCTTCCCCCCATAAATACATGGCAGGCATCTGCATCTCAATTCAAACAACAGGTTGATACCACATTGGTAGATTTACCATGCTGCTAAGGATTATGCGATGGTTAATTTGTTTCAGCAAATCAATGGCGAATAGCATTCAAAATTGGTGGATCAGCGTAGGGACCATAGAGCCACCCCTTGGCAACATATCGGTAGACAGCCTCCGTGTAGTGAATCCCGTCCCAGGACACTGATGCTGTTGGATTCTTGCAAGCGACCACTCCAGGCATGGCGCAGGTAGCGCTTGCGTTCCAGTTATACACGCCACCAGTGCCACAGCAAGCCTTGAGAACTCCATCGGCACCGAATCCTGCAGATGTAAATGTTCAGAGATAAGCCACTGCCTTAGTAAGGTCCTGTTTGGGGAGTTTAAGATTCTGAGAATTTACTGATTGGTAGCCAACTTCTGAGAATTTAGAGAAACTGGGTTTTTCAGCTTCTGGGTTCTAGTTAATTTATTTTTTGGATTCTACAACTACAGATTCTCAGAATCTGGGTTTCTCAGAATCTGGGTGACAATCTGAACTGTTTGGGGGAGCTAGAGATTCTAAGAGAAGCTGCAGCAGCTAGAAGCTCCCCCAAACAGACCCTAAGACTGACCATAATCCTTTCATAGTTTTGATTATAAAACGTTTGTATAAATTGGTTGACACTTTTTTATTAGAAAATGGGATAAACCCAGCCTCTGCATCCAATCAGATATACACAGCCAAAATCCTGGTTGATGTATGTAACTTAACAAAGCTAGAACACAGTATGTACCAAATCGGCGAGGTTCTTGGGTGACTCGAATGATGGGTTGGTAGAAGTCGGCGAAGATGATCTTGGCATGAGGGTACTTGCGCCTGAGCCTGACGAGAGCTGCGCGAAGCAGCGTGTTGTGCCTCTTGGCCACGCTGTTGATGGCACGCAGGCATCCGAGGCCATCGTAGTCCGTCCTGTTGGGGCTCACTCGTTGCGTGAAGTGCTGGTGCACACCCTGTTGGTGGGTTCCCCGGCACGACCACATAAACCGCGCCTTGGTTGATGAGACTCTGTGATGTGCAAATTAAGCTGCAGATTTAGAATGTGGCTTGACAAATATTGCTCATTTTTCTTATATTCAGAAGCAACTTTGCCATGGTGTGACAAAGAGATCAAACTTTTTTCTTGAAAACATAACAAACTCAAACCAAAGTAAAACTTCACGGTATTACACTGGAGATTTGCTCCAATCCAGCAAAAAATACCTCGAGGTACCGGTACCCTACAGTACCAAATCGTTTCTGATCGTTGGATCTAACAATGCCCATCCTGCTCAGCTAGATTCAATGATCTCAAACGATTTAGTACCGTGAGGTACCAGTACTTCGAGGTACTTTTTGCTGGATCGGTGCAAATCTCATTACACTGAGTGATGGGTGTACCTCCACTCCCATGGTGATTTTTTTCACGACTCGAGGCATGTATGATTCGACCTCGTGTTTGGCCTTCCCAGCCATCCACATGAAGTTGTAGTCGTTCACTCCAAACTCTCCAACGATAAATAGGGACTTACTGAAGCAGTTCTTGAAATCTGCAGTTTGTTGAAATCAATTTAAGCCCACTGCGAAGTAGATACAAATACTCATTGGTTATATCTTCTCTGAAGGCCAGAATGAATTCGATTATCTAAAAATAAAGATCAATGCTGATTATTGGCGCCTATGATTCAGACTACTCGCCATTTGCATCTTCTTTGGTTGTGTTGCAAATCGATGGCTTGAGCTCCTCGAACCAGCCAAGCTGCACATCAAGTGAACTGTTCAGAAGCTTAAATGCCACAATGTTGTTCCTCTGGAAGTAGTCGATGCCAGTCGCCGGCGCGCCACCGACGGCGAAGTTTACGCCATGGGAGACACTTGAGCTATTCGCTAGGGAGGCTGGAAGGAAAGGGAGACCAAATTCCTCGGCTAGAAAGCACAACAAAGAAAAGTTAGTACTGCTGAGTTGTACCATGTAATATGTAAGTAAATTGCTCTCATCGTCCTCGTCAACTTAATACTAGTACCTCCGTCCCAAAATATAACAATTTTTGGCTATGAATCTGGACACATAGTTGTCCAGATTCATAATTAACAATGCTTATATTTTGAGACAGAGGGAATACCTTCGTTTTGTAATATATGGTGTCGTTGACTTTTTGATAAATGTTTAACCATTCGTATTATTCAAAATTTTTGTGTACATATAAGAAAATTTAAGTCATGCTTAAAGAATATTTGACGATAAATCAAGTCATAATAAAATAAATGATAGTTATATTTTTTTAATAAGATGACTGATCAAACGTATCAAACAAAATAAAAAACATCATATATTAAAAAACGGAGGGAATAATATTTTGGACGAACTGGTTAGTACGTGCAACTCAATGGTGCACATAATTAACGAGCATGCAAGTTCACAATAGAATTCTGAATTCTCCTGGTATAATTTGCTAGAAGTATTTCTAGGAGTTAACTTGAAAGAATTGTTTGTGTAGCACCCTGAATCTTTGAACGTTACTCAAGAAAGCGTTTTAAGCCCCAAAGGACATACATCTTCGTGTGCATGTGGCCCAAATAGCTATTAAAAAATATGAAAAAAAATATACAGATTATGATGTCACATATTGATTCACAAACATGCTACTCCAAATTAATTAGATACTGGGAGTAGAAAAAATAACAATTCAAACCACAAAAGGTGTGTGTGATCGTGTTCACAGTTATTTTCTTTCAGTGTACATATATTGAATTTAATCTTGCGTGTTTGTTCATAGATGTATAATACAACAACCATGCTTCAATTCTTTTTTCCATATATTTTACATAATTGAGTGGGCCACATGCACGAAACAAGGGCATAAATACTCAACTTACCAATGAAATCGATAATGACTCTTCCATCACTTACGCGGCCAGTGGGATGACCAAAGAATGACATGCCGTAAGGAGGCTTGTCATTCCATACGGGCGCTACCGGAGTTGCCATGATGACGAAATTACCGGTGTCGATGTACGAGTCTCCAAGAGAAAACATCGAGATGAAAAAATGCGAGGTAGAGCTCATATGGGAGAGACAGAAGATGAAGGCAATGGAGAATACAAGCTTGAGCTCCATGATGCTACTTGCTAGAAAAAATTTGAGGAGAGAACACCAGAGACACATGAGAAGTTGAGGGGTTTGCAAGCCACTTATAATCACATGGAGATGATCATATGCTTTATAAAAGTAACACTGTTTAAGACTTGAGAAGTAGTAATACACGTTGTTTAAGTGATCAAGTCTTCAGGTACGATTTGACAACCGAGGTGATCCTTCTTATTGGTCAATCCAGAATATTGCAACCAAGCTGGAAAATATCAAAGACCATAAAGGTTATAATTGCAGGACGAAAGAATTGTGATGTTACAAAAATGCAAGTTGAGTCAATATTTGGGTAAAGATCCACTTGACCAACCCAGAGACGCTGTGAGATGATCACGGCTTCACCGTTACAGATGTGTTGGCTCCGCTTGTTATTGACGCCGTTTCAGAAAAGCTGCGTTGGTCTGAATTACAGACAATCTTCAGAAAACTGCTTGATTGATTAATGGTAGCTTGAAAGAAATTTTCTTTGGTAATGACATAGTACCGAGCGTCCTGGAATCTCAAGCCATCAATTATGGGATCCTAGCACACGCCGCCAGCTGTGCCAATCCCCACGGGCCTTTTTGTTTTTTGTTCACATTTTTTTTCCCGATCTTTTTTCTTTTCTTTTTTTTTTGCTGTTTCTTTCCATTTTTTTTCAATCTTTCGCACTCCTCTTTACAAAATATAAAATTGAAAATTTTTTATTTTCACTTGAAAGTTTTCAAATATTGACTTGAAAGTTTTCAAATTTTGTGTTGAAAGTTTTCAAATTTTGAGTTGAAAGTTTTTTAATTTGACTTGAAAGTTTTCAAATATAGGTTGAAAGTTTTAAATTTGAATTGAAAGTTTTTCAAATTTGAGATGAAAACTTGAAAGTTTTCAAAATTTGACTTCAAAAAATTTAAATTTCGAGTTGAAAGTTTTTAATTTTGTGTTGAAAGTTTTCAAATTTTGAGTTGAAAGTTTTAAAATTTTGAGTTGAAAGTTTTTAAATTTGAGTTGAAAGTTATCAAGTTTGACTTGAAAGTTTTCAAATCTAGGTTGAAAATTTAAAATTTGAGTTGAAGGTTTTCAAATTTGAGATTAAAAGTTGAAAGTTTTCAAATTTTGACTTCAAAAAATTTAAATTTTGAGTTAAAAGTTTTCAAATCTGAGCTGAGTTGGAAGTCTTAAACTATATTTGAACAAAATATGGTTGAACGCGGCGAAAAGAAAAAATCGGTACTAATTACTCCCAGAGCTAATCTTGTTTTCTAATATGGCGTAATTAAAAAGCGAAAGATCAAATTAATCACATCGATAATGACGTTTTCTAATAGGGATATACGCCATAATTACCAGAAGAAAAATCAAAACTAATCATGGTACTAGTCACGTTTTTTTCTCAGACTCCGGTTTTGACCACTGCGCTAACGACACGTGTACCAGGTGGACGTATGCGCGAGTTCGACATCTGGCGCGTATGCGCTAATTAGTTCTTTCCTCAATTATTGAAAACCACATCTTGTTCACATGAAAGAGTTGAAAATTTTGAAAAGACTGGTAGACTCAGGTCCTCAATACTGTCTCACTGTAGTCTACTAGTACTCCCTCTGTCCAAAAAAAAAAACAAACCCTGGTTTCCGTGCTCAACGTTTGACCGTCTGTCTTATTTGAAAAAAATATTAAAAAAATTTAAAAAGACAAGTCACGCATAAAATATTAATCATGTTTTATCATCTAACAACAATAAAAATATGAATTATAAAAAAATTTCATATAAGACGGACAGTCAAAATTGGACACGGAAACTCAAGGTTTGCCTTTTTTTGGGACGGAGGGAGTAGTAGTCTACTGCATGACTTGGATTGTCAGGTGAGCCAACCCAAAGATGAGAGTTTTAGGAAGCTGGGCAATTTGAATTGAGGCTTCCCCAGACCTCCAAAAATCTTATCCTCAGGGCTATGATTTACGAAGCAGCTAGATATCATTTATATTACTACCTCCGTCCCAAAATAAGTGCAGCCGTAGGAACCGTGTCCGACGTTTGACCGTTCGTCTTATTTAAAAAATTTATGAAATTTTTTTAAAAAAATAGTCACACATAAAGTACTATTTATGTTTTATCATCTAATAACAATAAAAATATAAATCATAAAAAAATTTTAAATAAGACGAATGGTCAAAAGTTGAACATGAACAGTGCAAAACTGTACTTATTTTGAGACGGAGGGAGTACTATGAAAGAGAGTAGTGGTGCCACCACAACTTTTGCACTATTTTTTAAAAAAATTAGTCCGTGATAAAAAAAAATCGCAGAACATATAGCTGCTCAAATTTCCATGCTGACTGGCATGATCAACTTTTTTTTTGGATTGCTATTGTACGTAATTCCCTCATCAATCAACTAATACTCATTGGTACTATAAGGGCGCTGGCAAGGAGGTACCCCTAGCATTTCCTTTCCCTTTTCTTTTCAAAGAGGGGTCAGTACTGTCGAAGTTATTACAAAGGTAACTTATACGATGATATACTTTACTGTTTGCTTGGGCCGAATTTGGGTCATAACCACATTCGTCAAAATATGGTTTTTTTTTTATAGAAACTTTGGCGTCAACCCATCGGTTTTCTGGTTTTTCTAATTTTTTCTTTGACAGCATCTGAAAGATTTACCCTTTGATTTACCAGAAGTAGAGGCGGTGTGAATTTGTTTTAGGTGTACTCCGATCCAGGTCCAGCCCAAAACGGCCCACGGAGCTCTGGTCTCCCTCTGAGGCACGGCTTCGTTCATCCCAGGCGTCACTACGCCACCAACCTGCCTGCCGCTGTCTTGCCCGCAGCCGGAGACAACAACATCCGCCATAGAAGCGGTTGCCTCCATGAAGCGTCCACGGACAGCCTGCCGGAGCTAGCTCATTTTAAAACGAAATATTAATAAAAAAAATTCAAACAATAATGTCCAACTACAGATTGATTGTACACACTGATATAGGCCGTGTTTAGTTCCTCCTCCAAATTTTTTTTAACGTATACGGATAATATTTTAAGTATTAAACGTAGACTAATAACAAAACAAATTACAGATTCCACCTGTAAACCGCGAGACGAATTTATTAAGGCTAATTAATCCGCCATTAACAAATATTTACTGTAGCACCACATTGTCAAATCATGGCGTATTAGGCTCAAAAGATTCGTCTCGCAATTTACATGCAAACTGTGCAACTGGTTTTTTTTCGTCCACATTAATACTCTATGCATGTGTCCAAACATTTGATGTGACGGAATTTTTGAAAGTTCGAAGGGAACTAATCACAGCCATAGATTACATTTACCATGCTGCTAGGATTAATCATGTCATGGTTTTTGCTCTCAACAAATCAGTGATGGTGGTGGATAGCAGTCAAAATTGGGGGATCAGCATAAGGACCATAGAGCCACCCCTTGGCAACGAACCGGTTGATGGCCTCCGTGTAGTGAATCCCATCCCAGGATATCGAGGCCGATGGATCCTTGCAAGCGACCACTCCAGGTAAGGCGCACGCGGAGCTGACGTTGAAGTTGTAGGTGCCACCGGTGCCGCAGCAAGCCTTGAGAAGGCCGTCGCTTGCGAACCCTGAATAATTAATATTGCAAATGTTGAGACAAATTAAACTCCGGTCACTATCTCAGTGATGCACACCGTAGAATTGTCATCGTGTTTGAGAACGAAAGCACAAACAATTCCTATAATCTTTGCCAATTTCGATGGGTAAACTATTTGTACTCCCTCCATCCCATAATATAAGGGATTTTGAGTTTTTGTTTGTACTGTTTGATCACTCGTCTTATTAAAAATATTGGAATTATTATTTATTTTTTTGACTTACTTTATTATCCAAAGTACTTTAAGCACAACTTTTCGTTTTTTATATTTGCACAAATTTTTTTGAATAAAACGAGTGGTCAAACAGTGCAAGCAAAAACTCAAAATCCTTTATATTATGGGACGGAGGGAGTATATCTTATGCATGATTGCGTACAAAAAATATATATACTACATATGTTTCGTATTATAAGTCATTTTGACTTTTTCTTAACTAACCTTTTTTGAGTTGAGCAATATTTTTAACATAAGACACATATTATTAAAACATATTTAATGTTACGTTTAATAAAACTCAATTTGTATTATAGATATTAAATTTTTCTATAAACTTGATCATACTTGAAGAGATTTGAGTAAAAAAAATCAAAACGACCTATAATATAAAACAGAGGTAATATATTGTATGAACTAGTTGGTGCATATTACTTTCAAGAAAGCTTGGAATGTAGCATACCGAAATGGCTAGGGTTCCGCATGACTTGGATGATGGGTTGGTAGAAGTCGGCGAAGATGATCTTGGCATGGGGATACTTGCCCCTAAGCCTACCGAGAGCTACACGGAGCATCATGTTATGGCGCTTGGCCACGCCGTTGAGGGCGCCAAGGCAGCCGAGGCCATCATAGTCTGTCCTGTTGGGGCTCATGAGGACAGTGAGAAGCGCCGGTGCGCACCCGTTTGGTGGATTCCCAGCCACCACCACGTAAATCGCGCCTTGGTTGATGAGCATCTGAATATTCATATTAAGATAGAATTATCTTTCTTTTGATTCCAACGATTGGAACTCGACTTTTCCAAGTCTTTAAAGTAATGAGAAGGGTAAAAGTTTTAGTAAATGACTGTGATGTCTTTGAAAAAAAAAGAAGGGTAAAAAAATTGAGTAAATGACCGTGATGTGTTTGAAAAAGAAGAGAGTAAAATGTGCTGGATACCTCCACGCCCATGGTGATTTTTCTCACGACTTGTGGCACATAAGACTCAACCTCTTGTTTGCTCTTCCCTGCCATCCACAGGAAGTCGTAATCGTTCACCCCAAACTCCCCAACGAAGAAAAGTGATTTACCAAAACAATTCTTGAACCCTGTAGAGACCGATCAGTTTTCTTGATACTCCCTCTCTATAATATAAGACGTGTACATATTCGAAGATTCAACTTTAAAAAAAAATGACTAGTAATTATTATAATATAAATTAAATTTTATTTGTTAAAATTAATATCATTGGAGTGACATTTAAATTTATTATTTGTTGCAATAAACCTTATAGTATATGAGAAATTTTAAGTCAAAGATTAGTTTTAAAGATTGTGACAAGTTTAACCATGCCTTATATTATGGGATGGGGGAAGTAATAATTTCCGATGATTGAGAAGATAATATATACATATTTTGTTCCCTATGGTTGAGAGAATTTTCGATGCCATCCACTTACCATTGGCTTGTTCAGTAGTGGTGTTGCAAATGGATGGCTTGAGCTGCTCGAACCAACCCAGCTGCACATCCAGAGAAGTGTTCAGAAGCTTGAACGACACAATATTGTTCCTCTCGAAGTAGTCAATGCCAGTCGCCAATGCGCCGCCGACGGCGAAGTTTACGCCATTGGAGACACTCGAGCTATTCGCCATGGAGGCTGGAAGGAGAGGGAGCTCAAACTCCTCGGCTACAAATTAACCATGCATGTCAACGAATAGTTAGAGCTTTAGTACCCAAACCAATCGTGCAAATACTTGCATGCAGGTACTGAATAGTTATCCTTTCGTAGCATATATAATTTTTAGGAAGTTAAGAGATTTCAGTCCTTCAGAGGAGTTATCTTTGCAGGGATTCATTTGTCTGTCCCACTCTCTAAATTAGTCTGAAGATTTGAAGATTATTCTGTCTTCAAATAATTGCAATTAATTCATGGTTTGCCTATGTGAAAAGAAAATCATGAAATGCCAAATTAGTTGATCATTACTCAACTTACCAATGAAATCAACGATGACTCTCCCATCACTCATGCGACCTGTGGGGTGGCCAAAGAAGGTCATGCCATAAGGAAGCTTGTCGTACCGCAATGGCAGACCGGAAGGTGCCATGATCACGAAGTTGCCGGTGTCGATGTACGAGTCTCCAAGGGAAAATATCGAGGTGAAATAGTGCGAGATAGAACTCGCACCAGAAATACAGAAGAGGAAGACGAGGAAGAATACAAGTTTGAGCTCCATGCTTAATTTGTTTGCTACCTGCTATAGAAATGGGAAGAAAACCAAAGATACACGAGAAGATGAGGACTACCTAGTTACTTATAACCGTATGGAGATATGCTTGGATGTATATAATCAATTGTTTAAGACATAAATTAGTAACATAGGTACGTAGCCCTTTGTCAAACTGAGGTGGCTGTTGTTGCTTGATCAATACAATTTTCAATCCATCTAAATATATCTATATATATATCGTCGTTGACAAAGAGCATAAGTTTTATTCCCTTTCCGTTCTTAATAAACTAGTAGTCGTACACATACAGTGCACGTTTTTATCATGATTGATTGTGCAAATATTACTAGTTGTGTCGAAGTAAGTCTTGGGAATAACATGACAAAGACTATATATGTTAGTTCATTTTCATTTTCATTTAATACGATGTTTTGCATAATTATTTAGGAGTGGCTTAAGAATAAAGATCCAGCTATAAATCTGAGCTATTGGATCAAGTAGAGGCAAATCTCCAGGATACGGTCCATCCAATATGTAGTTATTGCAACAATTTCAAATTTGTGCTTTCTATACTGGTAGTTATATATAGATCTAGCTAGATAAAAGAAATAGATAAAGATAGATGAGGCCTTAGAATGTTGACTTAACATCTTAACTCGTTGATATATGTAATAATTAAATTTTGATATGTAAAAAATACTATTAATAGATTTTTCATGAAAAATATTTCCTTGTTGTATTTTGAACTTTTCTTATGAATACATATATATACTGGATAAAAACATCGGTCAAGTATATTCTTAGGAGACTGTCAGAATGACATCAACAGCATGTAAAAAAAGAACGGAAGGATTGCGGTTGTAAGGCAGAAGATTTGTGATAACAATCATAAAGTGCAATTTGACTATTTGAGCCATTATTTGGTATAAAAGTCCACTTTGACACCCTGGATTCGCCGTGCTATCTTAAACGTCACAGAATGGCTGGATTTGCAATTCGATAGATGCCGTTTCAGAGAAGCTAGCTAGGTAGAGTTGGTCTTTAATTTAAGGCAAAATTGGTTATATAGCATCGAAAGTTCACGTTTTTGGTTTTATAGCACCGAAAGTTACCGGTTCACTTTAATAGCATCCAAAGTTCACCATATTCCCATTTTTAGCACTTCCGTCAATTTTTCCGTCCGTCTTGATGGTTATTGATCCAGCCACACACATGATATGACATTTCTACCCCTCATTGACATGCATTACACTTGTACTTGTGAGGGGTAGAAACGTCATATCGTGTGTGTGGCTGGATCAAGACGGACGGAAAACGATCGAGAATTGACGGAAGTGTTAAAAATGGGAACATGGTAAACTTTGGGTGCTATTAAAGTGAACCGGTAACTTTCGGTGCTATAAAACCAAAAACGTGAACTTTCGATGCTATATAACCAATTTTGCCTTAATTTAATTACATATAAACCGTGTTCGAAAACCGCTAACCACTTGATGGTTTCAAACTTTTAATGGTACGCCTTGAAAGAACTTAAGAACCTTTCTGTAAATTTTTTTTTACCGCGAAACAGTGGAGGAAGCCTCCACGGTGATTTTCATATATTAAGGGAAGAAAAAACTGTACAAAGTATGTTAAGAAAGAGCCTTTCTGCAATTACAATATACAGATAATCTTGGAATTCCAATCCATCAATTAATTTGGGCTCAAGATTATCAAATCTTCTTTTTTCGTCGGGCCGACGAAGACAGCCGGCCAAAGTATATTAATAGATAAAAGAGAAGCTGTACAACATGCCCCGACAACAGACACACGCTCGCAGTTCGTCAAAGCACCACCTTTACAAATTTATTTACAAGGGCTACGTCAAGTTCTCAACCATCTTATCAGCACCTCATGCCAAGATTTTTATAGCCGCTACAAATTCACAATGGTTTTAGAATTCACAAGATGGCAAAATTCAACACATCTCACAGCTATGCAGTAAACCCCTGATGGGCGTGCGCGTGCTCAGACCTATACGCACGTCTGTACTAGTATGTATGTATGTATATACAAACTTTGTATAACTACATAGTAGGGTTTGTTGGAACCATGCCACCCTAATTTTGCAAGATTTGATATATGCCACCCGTATCTCAATGACATGTAGGACCCATATGAGTTAATGACATGTGGGTCAGGGTGACATCACAAATTTTGCAAAATTTGTGTGTATATATAGTATATACGTATAAATTTTGTATATATACATAAAATGTTTGTATAAGAAATATTCGTATATGTATAATTTTGTTGTGTATGTATATATTTTTTATAGAGAAAATGTACATATAAATACAAATTTTATATACGTATAGTACAAACTTTGGTTAAAACGGGCCAACCCACATGATGAAAATGAAGAAAATTGGACAAGCCTGTATTTTATATCAAAAATGAAAAAATAAGGGTAAACGGGCTAAGCCCACACGATAGAAATGGACTAAGTCTGCATTTTATATATAAAGAAAAGAACGGTAACAGGCTGAAAACTGCATAATGGGCTCCCACGTGCAGGGAGCCGCGCAACTGACCGCTAATTAGCGATCCCCTATGCAGAAAGCCAGAAATAAGAATTGTTGAAACAATATACTCAAAAAAATATATCTGATTAAAATTTCATGTTAAGTCCAGCATGCTCAATATTGTTGTGGAATTCATTACAAAGGCAAAAACTAGAGGATGGTTATATGGTACTCAACTAATATACCACTCAATCTAACAGCAAGGTGACTTCCCCATGGTTAACGCAAGAGTTGGAGCAGTTACCCCACAGAACCCTTTAATCTGACCTGGCCAATTGTCAACAAAAAATGAATAGCCTTCAGCTTTCTTCACTCAACGTTTATCTTTTGCTTCTTCGTGTGCTCCTTGTTTTTCTTGGCCTCACGGCGCTCCCTCTTGAGCCCCTTGATGTCGTTTGATAAAGACATCTTTGCAATCTTTAACAGTCAAAACCATGAATCAGATTAGGATGTCAAAAGGCAAGTTCAACCTTTACAGCTGAAGGAAAAACAAAACAAACTCTTACCTGCTGGTCTGGAATGTAGACCTTGCCCAACTTGCCCTGCACAGGATCCTTCGTGACATTTTTCATCTGCGAGAAGGTCCATAGTAATTGTGAATACCATAGTGGTGACTGAAGGGTCTTTCTTAGCATGAACGCAAGAAAAGGAGCAATAGTTGCTTAGGCTAATGGCACCAAAGGTGCAATCTTATTAGCAACCTAGCAATAATGAAATGAACAAAGACAGTTAGTGATCAATTGGTTTTACCTTCTTAGCATGATCGGCAGTCTTCATTGCTTCCTTCTTCAAACTTTCAGCTGGATATCGGTGCCGCCTAACTACTAGGTCCATCGAAGGTCCAACTTCAACCAGCTCCATTCTAGGAATAGATGTGCCAGACCGTTTCAGACGGAGAGCACAGTGCATCAAGTAGACAGTGGTAGGGGATATTGCTGTGCACACAAATACCCGATCTACACCGGCAAGATTCAGATTCTCTACCACCTACATCAGTAGCAAACAGGTTATGCCAAAGCTCAATGTATTATCTATTCACAATGTGCAAATCGACAAATAAAAAAGATGCACACCTCTCCTCTGAAAAGATCAAGCAGCACTTCCTTCAAATGCTTCAGCTCTTCAACACTTTCAAAATGCTCCCCAATGAAGGTAAAGAAAGGCTTTGAGCCAAGCTTAGGTGCCAGTTTCTTATCATAGACATATGATTCAATTTATTTGTAGTTCTCAACTCCTACTTCAACAAGGTCATATATATGGTGATCATAAGTCCTTCCCAAAACAAGATTGTTGGGCCTCTTCTTTGAGTGAGAACCATACTGGAATAACAAGAACAACAAAAAGAAAGTTTACAGTCAAAACGGTACATAAACATAATCTCTTAAAACACATCACTTGGTTACTACCACATTTAAATAAAAATTATGGAACTACAAGCACTTGGAATAGGCACGGAGTAAGCTTCAGATAGGTTCCACGTAAGTGGTGTCAAGTTCATAGTTTAGTTCACAGTTTAGCTCCACCTCTCCTCGACACTACCAAATCGCTAGAAATAACAATAACAATCTATAATTGCAGATAGAATAAATTGAACTTACTACAATTAGGCTGCAATCCGTCTTGAGTGAGAAGAACTCAAGCGAAGTTTCGCCGCCGCTCTCGAACGGCCTGATGTTCTCATTCTTCTTGGAGTACCTGACGGCATTATCACGCTTCAGGTGGAACAAATCTGCGAGCACGGAGTTCAGCACCGCGCTGGTCTTGGTCCCATGGAGAACAAGCGTCTTCTTGCCGGTCTCAACCTGGTTCAATCAAAATCATCAGAGGAGAAAACTCAGGCCGGAATCTCACGGAGGAGCAGCGAGCGAGAGGGACGCTCACGAGCTTGGGCGCGTGCTTGAGGAGCTCCCTCTTGGCGCGGTGGCTCTTGGGCGCCCTGATCGCCACCATCTTCTTCTTCTTCTTCTCCGGCTCCGGTCGATCGATGCCGCCGCGACGGGGAGGTGGAGTCGGCGGCGAGCGGCGGCGCGGTCTTCTCTTGTGTCGCGGAAGGGGAGGGAAGAGATGGATGGACGGATGGGATTGGCGGGAGTCGGAGAGGTTGGACGGCTCAGATCGTTCGTAGTGCTCCTCCGAGATTGGCCTAATGTTCATGCGCCTTTTGGGCTTAGGTTTGTCAAAACTCGGCCCAATTTGCCACGAGACGGCCGGTCAGCCTGGTCCAGCACGAGATCGGACGGTCCACGTTGATATGGACTTGAATGTGTGTCTAGATTCATTAACATGTATATGAATGTGAGCAATGCTAGAAATTTTTATAATATGAATCGGAGAAAGTATTTTACAATGAAATTTGATAGTAATGATAAATGTGTTTCAACATACGTCGCACCTCTCAACTTTTTGAATATTTTTTTCATCACTACTTATATACTCCATATTTCATCTTGACACACAGAACAAGGATAAGTAATTCTACTTATCATATATTTAAATATGCTACTAGTCATTCCTCGTAAATAAGCGATTCATTAATATTTACATTTCTCGATGCCCATATAGCCAATCTTGTGTAGAAGAATGAAGAGTCGCATATTAAATCCGAGAAAATCATTAAGATAGGTTGTTGGATTGAAAATATGCCTATCAAAAATAAATTTTTCAGATTTAGAAATATAACTATCAAAAATATATGAAGGGAGTAGGTTGGAAGCATCCAGGCTGATTTAAACATTTAAGGTTTTAACTTTCAGTCAAATAGTCATGGAAAAAGTTGAAAACATTTTGAATGTTTGCTAATGGTGTTATTTATGGTTCTATAAAATTTTAGCTTAAAATATGGCAAATGCTATTAAGAAGTAAACCATTTTTAATAGTTTATAAGGGTTAAAATAAGCCAAAAAAATATTTTAGAAGGTTAAGTGATCAAAATGGAATAGTTTGAGTAGAATGAACTTTTTTTTTTACTATGGTTATTCATTGTTATTTAATTTTATCAATAATGATGACGTGGTAATAGCTAACGTTTCTCTTCCCTTCCACGTGGGACCCAGCGTGCAGGCCGCGCCGACCGAGGCGCGCACTAGCCGTTAACCCCCCCGCGCCGCCACCGACACCCAACGGTCGCCGGCGAGACTCTCCCTCCCTTTATTAACGCCTCCATCTCTCGCCCTCCACATCATCCCACTCTCTCTCACCCAACGAATTCCCTCGCAAATCCGTCCAAGTTCATCGACACAAGAAGCTCGAGCTCGCTGTGTGTGCTTGCAATGGCGGGGGTGCACACGCACAGGGCGTTCCTGCTCTGCAACTACCTCCTCCTCGGCGCCGCCTCGGGCTGCATCTTCCTCACGCTCTCCCTCCGCCTCCTCCCGTCCCCGTGCGGCCTCCTCCTCGTCTTCCTCCACGCCCTCACCGCCGTCCTCGCCGCCGCGGCCTGCTCGGGCTCCTTCACCGCCCCCGGCGGCGGCGGTGGCACGCACACGGCGCACACCGCGTCCGCCGTCCTCACCGCCATCTTCCAGGGTGCCGCCGCGCTGCTCGCCTTCACCCGCACCGGCGACTTCCTCGCCGAGCTGCGGTCCTACGTCCGGGAGGAGGACGGCGAGGTGATCCTCGAGCTCGTCGGCGGGCTCGGCGCCGCCATCTTCGTCCTCGAGTGGGCCGCTCTCGCCCTCGCGTTCGCGCTCCGCCTCGGCGACGACGGCGCCGACGGCGACGAACACGACGGCGGGTACGCCAAGAGCTGGCAATCAGGTTACCATGTCTGATCCATCGAGACTGATGAACAGAGAAGCATAAGAGAGGAATTCTTCGATTCTTCTTTTTTCTTTGTGTTTATTTACTGAATTCGTGCGGCTATTCAGCTGTGATTACAGTGTTGCTGCAATTTTTTTTTACTGCTCTCTTCTTGGCTTCTTGAACTAAAGAAGTGCAAGGCAAATGTATTGCTTTGCTGTGTAGTATTCGTTTTCCTTTACCGGATCTGGTATAAATTAGAGGAAATCATGTCATTCGCTTGAATGAAATTTGTCAAATTTCTCGTAAACAACCTTTGCGGGCAATGTTGGTATGATTTCTCAATAGAAATTTTGTCATTCAACCAAGGAAATTTCTTGTTACCATCCTTGTTAGTGAACAACCAACTTTAAAAGTTTAAAGTGGAGGAAATTTATAATTCACTTGAATGAAATTTGTAAAAAGAAGTGCGGTTTGGGCCGTTCGTCCATTAGTTGAGTACGTGGGCTCGGCCCATGAAACTGCTCCCCATCGGCGAATTTTTTGTATTTTTAGATTTTTTTTTTTTAATATTTACAGAAATATTATAGCGCCGAAAAAATTTGCAAAACTAGACCCTGCCGCCCTTCGCAAGGGCGGCAAGCCGACGTGGCACACGGCGCGCTGGACGGCGCGGGACGGCCGTCCTCCTGCCCCCTCCTGCCCTCTTGCCGCCCTGGCAAAGGGCGGCAGGACCCCCTTGCCGCCCTTACAGAAGGCGGCAGGCCTGGCCGCCTATAAAGCCCAGCCGGCTCCTTTGAGGAGCCCATTCCCTCCTAACCTCTCCACATCAAAAAAAAAAAAAAAAAGGAGAAGGGGAGGAGAAGAAAAGAAGAGGCGAAGCCCTGCCAGTTTCAAACTTCGATTTCAGGTAATATTCGTAGATTATATACGTGACTAAATATATGATAAATGCACTGTATGAAATAGAGTTTTACCTGTGGTACTATATAAATATATATTGTTAGATGTAGCCATGTAGGTAACTTAGTAGATCTGTAGTATTTGTAGTTATTAGGTTTGTAGTTTTAAATGTTGTTGAGTAACATTGCAATAGAATATATAAAAATTTAGGTACGTTGCAAAGAAGATATTACACTGTAGTCGTTTATTATGTAAAATAACGGCCTAGTAATTAACTTTGCAGATATGTCCAGTAAACTTATATTTCAACTATACCATGGTCAAGGAAACGTCCGTTATGGGCCAACTGGGGTAGATCTGTCAGAATTTATTGTAACAGCAAGGGGAATTGATAGGCCAGCCGAGAGGAGTGTACCTTCTATAAAAAAATGGTTGATGCGGGGCTTGGGAGTTGATCCACAGACTAGTGACATTACAATCTATGTTGTAGTAAGTCGGGCAACAGAGGGTTTTTATTGGGAACTAATGCCGGTTCAAAACTCTGGGATGTGGAGATGGTATGTGGAGAATGCATTGCAACGTGGGTGGCCTCTAGCTATGGTTCCGTATGTTCATCCGAAGGATCCAAGTGTACAGATGAACATGGATGATGGCGAGGGGCCAAGTGCAGAAGTGAATGAGATTGAAGTGGATCAGGTCAACGCACCAGAGGAAGATGGAGTAGCTCCAGTAGTAGCTCCAGTAGGCATGCAACCTGGTGGAGTGGCTGACGAGGGGGAGACTGTGGGTGCCATTGTGGACGAAATGGAAAAAGAGGATAGTGACAACGAGCGTGTCGAGGAAGATGATTCGTCAGATGATGACGAGAACAATATTAATCCAGCTGAATGGGCTAGTGATGATTTTTCTGGTTTGGTCATCTCTGAAGGGGAAAATGTGAGATGGGAGTACAAGGAAAACGAGATTATCGAGGGAGCGAGGTATGGTAATGGAGAAGACATGAAGGAGGCGGTGAAGCATTATGCAGTGTCACTTCATAGGGAGTTTTGGGTTGCCAAGTCTAACCGGACACAATATGAAGTTAGGTGTGTTAATGAAAAAGATGGGTGTCCGTGGAGAGTGCACGCCTATAAGGGGAAATGGAAGGACTACTGGACAGTGTCGGTCGTTACGAAACATACTTGTTATCTACCTGGTGTTCAAAAATACCACAGGAACATTACATGTGCATTTGTTGCATCTGAGATGTATGCGCATGTCGTGGACAATCTGGCATATGAACCGAAGTCAATAATCCGACATATCGAACAGACTTTCAAGTATACAATTAGCTATGCCAAGGCGTGGAGGGCCAAACAGAAAATAATAGAGATGAGATTTGGAACTTATGAAGCCTCATATGACAATTTGCCACGTCTGCTATCTGTTATCCAACAAAGAAACCCTGGGACCTCTTGTGCACTCAAGACATTCCCCTCAATTGAACATCCTGGCAAGACTGTGCTGCAAAGAGCGTTCTTAGCTCTACATGCATGCAAGATGGCATTCGTGCACTGTCGTCCAGTTCTTTGTATTGATGGCACATTTTTGACCGGGAAGTATCGGGGCCAGATACTAACGGCAATTGGGGTAGATGGGAACAATCAGGTATTGCCGTTGGCATTTGCTTTTGTCGAGAGCGAGAACACCGACAGCTGGTACTGGTTCCTCCATCTGGTTAAGACAGAAGTTGTTGGTATGAGGCCCAATGTGTGTCTAATACATGACAGGCACGCCGGTATGCTTCGAGCGATAGAAGAGTTAAAGTTTGGGACTATGGAAAGAGGATACCCTGGCCAGTGGGAAGATGTACAAAGCAGGTGGTGCATGCGTCATATGGGAGCTAATTTCTTCAAGCAATTTAAGAACAAGGAGTTGATGAACATGTTCAAGAGGCTATGCAATCAGAACCAGGAGAAAAAATTCAATGAGCTTTGGAAGAGATTAGATGAGTTGACAGGCAAATGTAGTGACCAGCGTGCAACAAGACCAGCGGCCGCTGTACCTGACCCTCCTCAAGCACTCGGAGCTCTCCCAACAGACAGTGTAACATTGGTTAGAAGAACTGGGGAGCAAATTCGAAAATTTTCTCAGTGGATTGAGAATGAGCCAAAAGAGAAATGGGCTAAGACTTATGACACAGGTGGTGCTAGATATGGTATAATGACAACAAATTTGGCGGAAGTTTACAACTGGGTGATGCGCGGTGTCCGTGGACTCCCACTAGTTGGTATAGTGGAGTTCATTTTACATGGGACATGCAAGTATTTCAGGGAGCGGTTCCAAGCAGTTTTTCCCTCTATGCCGAACAACAACATTTTATTTGGAACTTTCATGGAGAAAAAACTAGCGGAGTGGCGTGCAAAGGCCATGAAACATCGAGCTCTAGTGCAAGGTACCCAACAACACAGGTTTGAGGTACTCTGCCAAGACAAGGCAGGCAGGGGTATCTACCGCAAGAGAGTAAAGCAGGAGTGCGTTCTCAAAGACGACGGCACATGTCACTGCTCCTGTAGAAAGCCGACGCTGCTCCACAGGCCATGCACCCATGTCATTTCCGCGGCATCTGAGTGTGGCATCCAAGATGCAGTATATGTGTCACAATACTTCTCCAAGCAAGCAATATATCACACATGGAGTGGCGAGATTTTTGGCTTCGGTGTAGCTGGGGAGTTCACAAAGATTAACGATCTGATAATCTATATTCCTGACCCAACGAAACTCCGAGACAAGGCGGGACGGAGGAAGACTCGGCGCATCCGCAACGATATGGATGAGTCGGAGGCAGGCAGGGTGAAGCGGTGCAGCAAATGCGATGAACGTGGCCACACCTACAAGTATTGTCCTAAAGACAAGGAAAAACCAAGTGCGGCGGAGGCAGGTCTATCAGGATCAGCAGCAGATGGAGCTCGCCCTACGGGTGAAGGCACTACTTCAAGGCGACCCCGTCCTAGACGTTCTCGTGGAACGACCGGTTACGTGGTGTAGTTCGTGTGTTGTATGTTGGCAAAAGGCTTTGCTTGTAATTTCGTTCGAACTTATCGATATGTTCGCATTGTGTTGTGTTGCGAACCACTTGTTAGACTTCCGCATGTAATGTCTTTATGTTTTACGGCTTGTAATTTTGTTTTATGTTATTTCATTCTCGTTACGTGCCTTTGTGTAACGAAAGTTATGTTCTCAATAATCTGCACTCTTGCATGTCTCTATAAGTATTCTTCCGTTTCAGATAACTTGTTTTTACAATTATATTATTACCTTCTTATTTACCCTAACATGTAACACGTTACTTGCAGAGATGGCACATCCTGAGTTGTTGGATCCGGCGATAGATCAGCGCCACCGGTCGTACCTTACTGCGGTGGAGGGGGCTCAGCTTGGGACGTTCCGTCCACGGTCGTCACGTGAGCGACTTTTGGTTCACGACTCCTTCGTCGAGAGGTATGGTTTTACTGTGTTCACGACACCGGGCTTACCTTACTACGGTGGAGGGGGCTTAGCAATGTGTTCATTTTAACGTCTGGTATTATTTCGCTTTCGCAGGTTGCGTGAGGCCGGTCTCTTACCGTTGGCTCGGCTAGTTGAGGCCGCGACCGGCGACGACGACGTGACGAGACGTTGGGACCCGGACAGGTCCCTCCTAGCAGCGTTGGTCGACCGGTGGAGGCCGGAGACGCACACTTTTCACCTGCCGTGCGGTGAGGTAGCCCCTACCCTGCAGGATGTCTCTTACTTGTTGGGGCTACCGCTCGCGGGAGACGCTGTCGGGCCAGTTGACATGGGTGTCGACTGGAAGGACGAGCTGACGGCACGTTTCGCACCCGTGCAGCGCCTACCAGGTCTACCGCTCGAGCCGTTGCAGCAGCACCGCAACACCGGGCCTACGAAGAGGTGGCTGCTTCAGTTCACTGTAAGTTCTTTCTACCTAAACTGACGTGTATTATGTACGTAACTTGTAAAGTGCCTAACATTTCATCCAACGCTTGCAGGTTGACCAGCTACCGGAGGAGGCCGACGAGTACTCCTTCAGCCGTTGTTTGGAGGCGTACTTGTTGTGGCTTTTTGGGTGGGTGATGTTCTGTGGTAGTCACGGACACTCGGTCGACCGGGGTCTCGTGCACTACGCCAGGAGCATCGCCGACGCCGCGGTCGGTGAGGTGCCTCAGTGGAGTTGGGGCTCCGCGTTGCTGGCGGCTCAGTACCGTGGCCTCTGCGAGGCTTGTACCAGGACGGACCCTGGCGCGATCTTCGGTGGGTGCCCTCTCTTCATTTCTCTTTGGGCGGCTGAGAGGATTGCGATCGGCCGCCCCCTTGTGGAGCACCACCCTTACGACGCGTCGCTGTACGAGAACAGACCGGCGGTCGACTACCCAACGATGGGTACTCTGTGGTGCCGGCGTCAGGTACGTCGCTAGTATTTGGTAATGTTGTCCTACTATTGTTAACTTCATCCTACGTCACACTGACCTTATTGTATTGCAGCGCCGATGGGCTCACGTGCAGGTTAGGCGGTCGTACGCGGAGTTTGTGATGGAGTTCGACCGCCTTCTGCCGACGGACGTAGTGTGGGAGCCCTACAGTGCCTTGCTTACCCACAGTCGGGCGCCGCTAGGCCTGTCCACACTCTGCACGAGGGACCAGGCGTACTGGATGACTACGGTTCCGATGGTGTTCGACATCTGTGTCGAGCCGCACGCACCTTACCGCGTGATGCGGCAGTTCGGCTTCCGTCAGTCCTTTCCAGTCCCGTTTCCGGCGGGCGTCACGGCTGCCGTTCACCGGTAAGCCGTTTTACTACGATTTAATATGTTGCATTAACATCGGGCTGTCCATAATAATTTGCTTTGTTTGTCGTTTGCCCTAATACAATACATTAATTTGCAGGTACTCGCGCAAGGGTCAGCACTCAGCTGGTCACTGGCCTGCCAAGTTGGGGCCTTTTCTCGACGACTGGTTGCTTGCTACCGAGGAGGTCGTGGACCACGCGGGAGAGCCACACACGGAGGAGGGGTATGAGGCGTACCTACGTTGGTATCAGCCACACACCCGTACTAGAGTCACCTACGCTCCGACGGAGCAACAGGCCCACGCCGCGAGCGCCAGAGACCTCTACGCCAGGCACCGCGACCAGGACTTCGCTCGTGCGGTGAGTACCTTGCATCGCACCATCGTCTCATCATCCTTTCTGTTGGACAAAGGCTACGAATATTTACGTTGTAATTAACCGTGCAGGCCGTTGAGTGCAACAGGGTCGTCGTTGATGCTACAACGGCGATCCAACGGTTAGGCGCGGGGATTGAGGTGGGGGCAGACGAGCACCTGTCGACGTACACGCGGATACGGGACTCGATGCGCTCGGTTCTCCGTGCGCTGACCTGTCGTGCTGCCGACGTTGCTCAGGCAGACGCAGCACCACAGGTGCGTCCCCGACCGACTGCTCCTCGTCCAGCTGCGCACGTTCCTACGCCGACACCCCCTCCCTTCGGAGGTACGTATATTCAAGGTCTATTTGTACATCATCAATCAATTGATACTCAATTTATGTGTAAGCTTACAAGTGTCGCGTCGTCGATGTGTAGGCTTCGCTCAGCCTGGGACGACGCCGGGCGCCCACTCCTGGCAGGCTGCGGGGTCATCGTCACAGGCAGGTGTGTCGGCCTCGCTGTCTGCGCAGTTCTGGCAGGACGCCGGGACTTCGTCACAGCCGCCCGGCACGTCTTGGCAGGGTCCTACCGGGACTTCGTCCGAGCACGGGTGGGCTTCCGCCACGCACTTCGACATTAGTGACTTCGACTTCCCGGACATTATCGGTCCCTCACAGCTTGGAGGCGCACCGCCGGTGCACACGCAGGAGCAGTCGCCCTCCACCCCACTCCCAGACCCTCGCGCTACCCGTGCTGTCCCACCGGATCGCTTCACGTACTCCCAGGACCACGTGCGAGCACAGGCCCGGAGGACCAAGCGGGGTCGCGGCGCGAGTCACGGCCAGTAGAGCAGACATCTCTTTATTTTTCTTTACATTCTTGTACTATATGGTTGTAAACTGAATATGTTGTTGTTTATATTCGGGACTCGCATTCCTACACTTCGCTGTTACGTTTTCCAAAAACAGGAGTCCTTTCCAGCCGTTGTGCAGAGAGGAAGCTGCCGCCCTTGCAGAGGGCGGCAAGCCCTCGGCTCCCCGCGGCCCGTGCGCGCCGTCAAGACGCACACGGCGCCGTGTGCCACGTCGGCTTGCCGCCCTTGCGAAGGGCGGCAGGGTCTAGTTTTGCAAATTTTTTCGGCGCTATAATATTTCTGTAAATATTAAAAAAAAAAATCTAAAAACAAAAAAAACTCCCCCATCGGCTCCTACAAAAATCCACCTCCTCGCCGCCGCCGCCCTTCCATTGCTAGGATTTACAGCTGCAGAGCAGGTTGCCTCCTCCCCTCGCCGCCATGGTAAGAGCTTCTCCTCCTCCTACTTCAGCCGCATCTAAGTTATTAGATCTCCTTTCAGTTCGTGTAGTTTTATTAGCTTGGAGTAGATCTAGCAAGTTTGCTTTCAGTTCGTGTAGTTTTATTAGCTTGGAGTAGATCTAGCAAGTTTGAGTAGTTTAAAATGTCACCAGAGTTGATGATTTCGTGAGAAATACAATGGATTCAGTTGAGGATTTGAAGATAAATTCTCAATAGATGTTTGATAGTATGATGTTATGTTAAACGTAGCAGCTTCACATCGGTTTTTTTTTTGTACTGATGTGATTGTAGTATATTTGATGATATTGCATTCCTGAAGTGAAATCATGGCACGCTGGTTAAATAGCCTAATTTATTTCCAAGTAGCCTAATTTATTTCCAATACTATGATTAGCTGCAAGTTTGGGCCTCTTATTCCTTTTATTTTCATATAGCCGAAGCAAATCCATGAGATCAAGGACTTCCTTCTCACAGCGAGGAGGAAGGATGCCCGCTCCGTGAGGATCAAGAGGAGCAAGGATGCCGTCAAGTTCAAGGTGCGCTGCTCCAGGTACCTCTACACGCTGTGTGTACATGACACTGACAAGGCCAACAAGCTGAAGCAGTCTCTCCCCCCAGGTATGCAGACGGGTTCAACCCAGTCTGATCTGGAATCATTTCTTTTGTTTCTAAATGTCTCCATTGTATGGTTTAAATCTGGATGGAACGAGATGCAAGTCTACTACAAATTCAGTGAAGATGTTTACCTAGACATTTTATATATAGCATGGCATAGGCTGTGAAAGCAGTTATCATTCCTATAAATATTGTAGAAGAAAAAAACTGTTATGGAATAGAACATCCTGACCCTTTTTCAGTGTTGTAGTGCATTTCAATTTGTTTTCTTGTAACACTTGTAAAATCCAGATTGCACTAATATATCTGCGCTTTTCTTCCCTATGATTACATTAGATTAGATTAGATATGCTGTTTCAAGCAGAAATCCAAATGTAACATGCTTTTTTGGACACCATTTGAGCTAGATATCCATGCCCTCGAGTAGATAACATTACTGTTAGCTAAAATCTTGCTTGTGTCTTTTTCCTTATGTGCATTATTACTACATTTAGCTCGACTGTATCTCTGGAACTTTTCAGAGAACTGAAATATGCTTGTATCTCTTGCAGGCTTGACCGTTCAGGAGGTTTAAGCATTCGAGACAACAAAGAAAATGGTTCTGTAGACAACTTCTGGGTTTTTCTTGTTTAATTTGGACCCTCGTGGTTGGAAGGAATTGACTGATACGCCTCCGTTTGATATTACAAATGTATTAGTGATGGTCCATGACTTTGCTTCTCATGAAAAATTTGAGATAGTGTAAGGTTGTTTTGTTTTTTCTCAGTGCAATCTTTGGCAGTTGCTACCTTCCATCTGTTGATGTGTGGATAGTTCATAGTAGTATGCTATTGTAACTTACTACTAGTAATACAGTACGTACGTAGTATGTTGTTATGTTTGACTATTTGATGTACTTTTTTTTATAAAGTTATTAAATATGTGCATCAATATTATTAAATTGGTAAAATTTTGGTATTGTCAAAATTTGGTAAGGTTTATTTTGGCTAAAATGTGACTTGCGCCTGTTTGTCAGACTGATCTTAAGCTACAGTATTCTGACATGGAGGATGCCAAGACACGTGGAACTGGTGACGTGGCATTCTCCCAGTGGCTACGAGAGAGGTACGGCGAGCTGTGATTGGCTCACCAGAGGTGGACAGTGAATTTGTCACACTTTTGTTCATTTATTTAGTGGGCTGTTTGACGCGGTCGTCGGGGCCCAGTCATGTGGGGCCCATCTGTCAGCTGTGGGCCTGGAAAGTCATGGTCCACCGTGGACTTCTCCAAGTCCACGTCTTCGTGCGACGTCGCCCTCCATCTGGCCGGTCCACCACGGAAGACCGACCCGAATCCCGCAAATGGCCTTCTCCTTTAGCTAAAACCACAAGACTGCCATTCTCTACGAAAAGGCTTGCAAAACGGTGAGTGGCATAGGCTGTAAATAGTTCTGATTTTTGAGGTTATTTCGGGCGTCAGTTGGCCTACAAATATTCCAGCGTCGCACTGGGAAAGCAGCAGTGAAGCGTACAGCCGAGCTACCACCACTCTCCGGCGCCGGCGAGCGGCGGACACGGCGACGGCGATGGGTCGCCTCCGCCGCGGCGGGGTCGGTCTCCTGCGTGGTGCCGTGGTGCTCGCGTCCCTTCTCCTCGTCGTCTCCGGCGAAGTCATCTTCGAGGAGCGATTCGATGGTACTGTGTACTACTGTTCCTGTACAAATCTCATTTGGTCTCGTTATCTGTTTTAGCTGTGTTGAACTGGAACGCTCAATTGATTATTACTGCCGCTTACTGTCTCCTCTACTGCTTATACTAGCTGTTGCTTTCAAATCGAGTTGAATATTTGATTGGATGCATGGGAAGCATTTCCTACCTGTAAATGTTATTCTGCTTCCGTGTTGATACTTTCTTGGTACTGAACTACTTATTGCTGCTTTCATGTTGCCGTTCTTGCTTGTTACAATTGATAAACTCAAAAAAATATATATCTGTTTGTGCCCTTTGGTCAGAGGAAGCTGTGATTATTGTTAAACTCAGAGAGTTTGAGCTAACCAACGGTGCAATGTTTTTCACGTTTAGATGATTGGGGAAGCAGATGGGTGAAATCTGACTGGAAAAAGAGCGAAGGGAAAGCCGGGACATTCAAACATACAGCAGGGAGCTATTCTGGAGATCCTGACGATAGAGGTGAGGGCCTGATTTGGTGCTACTTTCATTACAATTAGCATACTTCATTTATCAAATTAGCACTTCAAAATTCAGTCCTCATGTTTCAACTGTCAAGCCATACGATTAGAGCCTTATTTGTGCTATGAATTATGTCATGAATCATGTTGGTAATCTGTGTTGAAACCATGTTAGGTATACAAACAACCTCGGATGCTAAGCATTTTGCTATATCGGCCAAGTTCCCAGAATTCAGTAACAAGAACCGGACATTGGTGGTTCAGTATTCGATAAAGATTGAGCAGGATATTGAATGTGGTGGTGCTTATATCAAGCTTATGTCTGGCTATGTGAATCAGAAGAAATTTGGCGGTGACACTCCTTATAGGTAAATTTGGCTCCCTGTTTTTGATCTGCAAAAAGCTAATGATGCTATTTCTGAATTTGGTCTACACATTGACTCTAAAAGTTCTAACAAGGGCCATATAAAAGATTTTGTATGTGCAAAAGATAAAAAGCTTGAATGCAAATATGCAATTTGTTGAATAGTGAGTAAACCAGAATGTTAAGCCTTAACAGCTAAGCTGGTTTGGTTTACCACAAAAACCTAATAACCCATCCTTACAGTAAAATGGGTTACTATCTTACTAGTATTAAGTACTTGCTAGCCAAATATTGGTTGGTGGATATAGAATGTACCAATTACTTTCCGGTCCTCATGTTTTTTAGATAATGATCCGGTTGTCATTGTCTCATTGTGTTCCTCACTGAACTATTATTGTGTTTTCGTTCTGTCTAATCCTCTTCTGAGTTGCATCTGCTAACATCATGATGTTTACTTTTGCAGCTTCATGTTTGGGCCTGATATATGTGGTGATCAGACAAAGAAACTCCATCTGATACTGTCTTACCAAGGGCAAAACTACCCTATAAAGAAAGATCTGAAATGTGAAACTGACAAGTTGACACATTTTTACACATTCATTCTTAGGCCAGATGCCTCTTATAGTCTACTTGTTGATAACCGGGAGAGAGAATTTGGTAGTATGTACACTGACTGGGACATCCTCCCTCCTCGCAAGATCAAAGAATCTAATGCGAAGAAGGTTTGGGATCTGCAGCATGATTCAGAGAGATGTTATTGTGAGGAATTTCAACAAAAGCTTCTCTTATATTTGTCTTCTCTTGCAGCCAAAAGATTGGGATGACAGGGAATATATTGAAGATCCTGATGAAGTTAAACCAGAGGTTTGCAATTTCATATTTGTTATACATTGATAATACAAATAAAGAACGTTATGTAATCTTTTACCTTAATTTTCCAGGGCTATGACTCTATTCCTAAAGAGATTCCTGATCCAAAGGACAAAAAGGTTTGCACTTAAGAATTACGCTGTAAATCCAGCTTCTAATATTTTCGCATTTAATTGGCATATCCGTTTATAATGGACATAGTGTCATATGTTCTTAATATTATGAGAAGAACCCGAGTGCAGACAAAGGTTCCATTTTACCTGTTCAAGCTTGTTTCATTAGAAACATCCTATGGCATGTTAGCATTTTCTATCTGCTATTAGCTATATTGAACCCAGCATGACCTCAATGGCTCTTATGGTGTGTTTGCTAAGTTAATAAATATAACACAGGATGACATATGTTTTCCTTTCTACACTAAATCAGCCTGAGTCATGGGATGATGATGATGATGGTGTATGGAAGCCTAGAATGATACCGAATCCAGAATACAAGGGACGTTGGAAACGCAAGGTTTGTTTTATTGACTGATTAGCTCCTCATTGCCACATTTTGTAGCATTTTTTTAACATGCTTCTGTACGCAGAAAATTAAGAACCCTAACTACAAGGGAAAATGGAAGATCCCATGGATTGATAATCCAGGTGAGAAATGATGGGCTTTTTTTTTTTAACAGTACTATGTTAGCGTTTTTCATTTCTTGCTGCATATCTGACTTAGAGCTGGACCTCACCTCCTTCCAAATTTGAAGTGAATATTAAGTGATGTATATGCATCTTTCACAGAATTTGAGGACGACCCAGACCTATATGTGCTGAAACCTTTGCAGTATGTGGGAATTGAGGTTTGGCAGGTATTATATTTCTTGGTTAAATATGCTTGTTCTGTTGGAATGCTGCTTCTAGGCTGTGTCAAACGACACAGTCCTTTACATGAATGGCATAAATGCTATGTAAGCTAACATTCCAGGTGGTATGCAGGTGAAAGCTGGTTCAGTTTTTGACAACATTTTGATTTGTGACGACCCGGAGTATGCAAGAAGTGTTGTTGATGAAGTTAGGGCTGCAAATAAAGAGGTAGGCTCACCTGGAATAACAACACAGAACGCATATTTGTAAATTTATCCATGCCATTAGTTTCATGTCATGGAAACCCCCATTTCAATATATTTTTCTGTGTTGTAGGCTGAAAAGGAGGCCTTCGAGGAGGCTGAAAAGCGGAGGAAGGCTAGAGAAGACGAGGTTTGTGATTGCTTTTAGTTCACTGGTTACTCTTCTGTTTGTTCATTATTATGAAGAGTTGGGTCTTGTGACTCAGCAATTCCAGTTCATAGGGAAGCTAACAGATGCTTCTTTTCCACAGGAGGCTCGGCGTGCACGAGAGGAAGGAGAGAAACGAAGAAGAGACAGGGATCGGCACCGAGGCAGGGACCGTTACAGGGATAGATATAGAGTACATTTCTTCTCCCTGCTATCATGTGGAATACTTTCTTCCTTCTACAATTCAGCTGGTCTTTTTACTCCTTTCAGAGAGGGGTTGCCTCTAATATATCAAACACCGACCATAATAATCTATCAAAAATTTTAGCTTGTATCTGCTTGCTTTAGGATATAACAGGAAAATCTATAGCTGTATTAAAATTTACAAAGATCAGGTAAAAGATAGGTAGCAAGAAAAAAAAGTAATAGACATTCTGTCAGCAAAACATGTAAGAATTCTAGACATCATCACTGTGGAGACATGTAGAGGTAGTGTGCGTGCTAACCACTAACTGCCATATACATGTACAATTTGCTAATGCTGATGCATAGGCTAGTATCAGTAATATGACACCGGTTGATGGCCATCACAACTGACATCTTATTTTGTTTCTCTACATTTGCAGGGTCATCATCGTAGGTATGACTACCATGTAAGTTACAAAACTTCTCCATTTGCTTGTATCTCTAGAACTGCCAAAGGTACAGGAGAAACAGTTCAGTAACATTTTCAATCTGTTGGTTTCATATTCAGGACGAGCTATGAGGTCTCCAGATTATCCCATTCTTTCAAGGAACTTCAGGAAGTTAGTGTTGCCCATCGACTATTTCATCACCCAATTGATGATTGTACCAATAAAATAGAACATGTTATTTCGAGGACAGAACAAAGCTTTATTTCAGGTGTGGATAGCACACTACAACACGAACTGATGCTGTTCACCTGAAACCAAGTAACAAACTGAAGATGTGAAAGCTAGAACGTACATTTTTGGGCAGTAACAATATGCTAGCGAAGAGGACGATATGTTTCCATCTTCCAGTAATATTTCTCCTTATTAGTGCCTTAGAACATAGAAAATAAATCACTCTAGGTTGTGAAATATAAACTGTACTTTCATTGTACTTCAGTTATATATATCTGGCAGTGTGTGTTACTAATGTTCAGAGAGTAATGTTTTCCTTTCTTCTATCGTCTGTTTGGTGTGGCACTAAAGTGAAGTGCTTGCTACCTAGCAACTCCCCAAGTTGCCCATAAATAAGTTAGCTGCTGCTACTCCGCTACTAGAAAACTGTAAAACCCCTGGCAATCTCCTTCCTCTGTCCATGAGAAAGCAGAGTCAGATAGTGTAGAAGTCGAACGCTGTCTCGGCGCTTCGACGACGCGAATGCTTTTGAGAATGGGATGCATGAGGAACGCGAACGCAAGCTGCAGAGTTGGCGGCCGATATGCTACGGTTGCAACGCCATATAGTTCTTCACGCCAGTAACCTAGCGTATCACAGTCCATCAGTCTGAGGTCGAGATTAGAGGTGTAAGTGGGTCAGCCGCGAACCTATTTATAGATCAAAATAAGCGGGCTCGCGGCTTATTTTAGTCTATAAATAGGTTTCGCGGGTTAGCCACTTACACCCCTACCCGAGATCAGCTCGATTGGTAAGATTTCGAGGAGAGCTTACCAAATGATCTCAACCATCACCGAACAACACACTGATTGTAGGTGCACCCGGGTGACTGACAGTCTAGAGAGGGATCCAGCAGCTAGGGATCCAGCAGCTACATAACCCGCTGTTATTGTGTTAAAGGGTAGAACATTGTACGCCGTTGCTCCAACCATGCGATTAGGGATGAAACTGGTTTGGATAGTTTCCGTCCGTCCGGACCATTTTTCGGATTCGGATAGTTTCGATCGGAATTATCCGGAAATTCTCGGATTCGGAAACGAATTCGGATATTTTTTCTCGGAAACGAAAACGAATACAGTAAGGAAACTATCCTTCGAAATCGGAAAACAGTCGGAAACTATCCGGAATTTGTTTCGGATATCCGCAGACATTGAGCAAATTATATAAAAAACATGTCTATATACATAACCTTTTCATACGGAATCAGATGAAGACAAACTTTATATCAACATTGTAGAGCTCGATGAGATCTACAACTTTATTATTGACTATTTTATTATTTGAGGTCATTTATGGGTCTAAATATTCATTATAATATACCATATTAATTTTTACGAAATCTCAGATCTACAATTCAACGACATCTGATGGAGATGTGTTCCATATCAAAGTTATAGAGCTCAACGGGATCTACCACTTTGTAGTTTATAACATTTGTATTTGAAAGCATTTAAAATATAATACAAACATTACAAGTTTCGAAGATGTGAAGTAAAATAAATAAAATCTCTAATTTATACAATGGTAAGTAAGTTATACATGTAGTAAAAGGTCTTGGGAATAGAAAATGATAATCATATTTGCATATGGATCTCTTAGAGGAACAACCATGAAAATTGATTTTCACATACGGTTGTGGGACCGTCTATAAAATTAACGATATAAATGTTGGAGATATTGAACTAAAATAATAAACGATATCTCTTCCTTGATCAAGAAACTCAATTTGAGGGGTTTTTTATATACCGGTAAATATTCGCTACCGTATTCGTTCCGTCTCGTATTCGCTCCGTATCTATATTCGATAATATTCGATTTCATTTCCGTATCCAAGTTTTCGATTCCGATTCCGATTTCGAAAAAAAAAATGAAAACGAATATGATAAAGCTAGTTTCCGTCCGTTTCCAATCCGTTTTTATCCCTGCATGTGATGCTTTGAGAATGGGATGCACGTGGAATTTGCGTTGGGCGATCGAGAAACCCTGGAAGTCGATACGCTCCGGTTACAGCAACATGGATCCATTCGTTCTGTGCGTGATAAGCATACGACCTTACGATTTGACAGTTCATCAGTGCAGCGCGTGTACTCCAGGCGGTCTGGCCGTTTTGCCTCAGGACTTGTTAAGTTCCTAATTTTTTTTCCAAAAACGTCACATCGAATCTTTAGACACATGTATGGAGCATTAAATATATAGATGATAAAAAAACTAATTGCACACTTTGCATAGAAATCGCGAGACGAATCTTTTGAGCCTAATTAGTCCATGATTAGTCATAAGTGCTATAGTAACCCACATACGCTAATGATAGATTAATTAGGCTTAATAAATTTGTCTCGCGGTTTCCAGGCGAGTTATGAAATTAGTTTTTTCATTTGTGTCCGAAAACCCCTTCATACATCCAGTCAAACGTCCGATGTGACACACAAAAATTTTCTTTTTGCGAACTAATCACACCCTCAGACGATTGATCATCGATTCTCGAGCTGAAAAATGAAAAATAAAAGTTTGATGGAACCTGAAAAGTGAAAAAGAATGTACGTTGTTTTAAGGAAAAAGTACGAATTACTTCCTAAACTATCACGTTCGATTGAATTATCTCCCGAACCATGCATGAAAGCAGATATCCTTCACCCCCAACTATACAAACCGCACAAATAACTCTCACCTCCACCCCCCACTCTCCTCGGGGCTCAATCCGCGGTGGTTTTGGTTCTACGTGACAGTCCAGTCAGCAATTTTTTATTAAAAAAATTGATAGACCCCGCCTATCAGTTTCGCACCTGATCTCTATTTCTCTCATTTTTATCTCTTTCCCTAATCCACTCTCTTCTCCCTCCCCTCACCTAGCTCCATCACTCACCGACGGCGGTGAGTGACAATACATTTTCAGGCAGTAACAATACGCTAGCGAAGAGGACGATACTTTTCCACCTTCCAGCAATATTTCTCCCTAGTGCCTTAGAACATAGAAAATAAATCACTCTAGGTTGTGAAATACAAACTGTACTTCCGTTATAGTTCGGTTATATATATATGTGACAATATGTGCTACTAATGTTTAGATAGTAAACAATTTCCTTTCTTCTCTTGTTGTGTGTCACTCGTAATGAAGTGAAATGCTACCTAGTACCTCTCCCCAAGTGCCTATAAATAAAGGAATCTCGAGGTGTCTAAATTTTACAGCAAGAATTTTTAGTACTTTGAGAAACTTAGTACTTACAAATATTAAATTTTACCTCTATATATCTTTCAGTGATGGTGAAATTACCCTCATAAATAAGCTAGCTGCTAGTGTGCTATACTAGCTCCTCTGGCTAGAACCCGCACTAGAAAAATGTAAACCCTGACCATCTCCTCCAGAAAGTGTAGAACACACAGTATCCTAGGTGCTTCAACGATATATGCGATGCTTTGAGAATGGGATGCACGAGGAATGCGAGCGCGAGCTCTAGGATTTGCCATTGATATGCTATGGTTGCAACGCCATAGTTGTTCTCGTTACCAACCTAGCATATCACAATCTAGTTCTAGGCCGAAGTTGAGTTAAGCTCGATCTACCTTCAAGGCGGATATGAGCTTAGAGCATCTCCAGTGTGAAAGTAAAATCGATTTAAGGCAGAGAAAAGCGAACCATACACATTGTGACAGCCGACTCATGGTGTCAGAAAAAAAAATCGAACTCTAAGTTGAAGTCGAACTCTAGAGAGTTAAAAAATATTTGTTGTCCATACATGCATAGAAATTAGAAAGTAGACGCACTGATTGGTTGATGGATTCTTTTTATGGGCCCCACAAATTGATTTCACACTGCAGCTATCGATTTCACTCTCCATTCGACTTCAATCAATACAATGGCCGAACCAAACACTGTGGTTGCTCTTACCAAGTGATTGAGTCAGTGATGAACAAACAGCTTAGCTTGTAGGTGGCTAGGTGCACCCGGGGGGCTCCACAGTGTGGCTTAGTCGAGAGCCCGAGACAGGCATCTTGCTATTCCCGTTGTGCACAAACTAACAGTCTCATCTTTTCACTTATACTCATGTTTATCATCTAAAATTTGAATTTTTAACCTTATACTTCAAGTTGATTTCAGGGTTTTTAAGTGAAGTTTATTTTTCAGCCTTTGCTTTTAGATCACTAACAAGTTTTATTTAAAATTACTTTTTGTTTACAAATATGCCGCTAGGGCCACAATGTTCTGCGGGTTTTGAGTACCAGATGTATAAAATCCTATAGCATGTGATAAACCCATTACTACAAAACATCAAATAGGTGTTGGCACTATAGGTGCCGGTAGTGCTTCTAAAACCGGCACCTATAGGCCTTTTTCGGGTTTTCCCACCTCCACGGGTTGAAATCGCAAAAAACGACACCATTAAGTAATTATAGGTGTCGGTTCTAAATAAAAACCAGCATCTACTCTATTTTGTGCCGGTTTTAAAAAAACCGGAACCCTTAGTATTTAATACCGGCACCTACAATCTATAATAAATTATAGGTGCCGGTTTTTTTGTAAAAAATCAACACCTATGAATTGAGCCGAGCCGATGGGCCCCACCACGAAGCTTTGAGGAGAAAAGGCCGCTCCGCAGTGCTCGTCTCCTCTCGGTCTCTCTCTTCGTCTCTCCGTCTCTCGTTCTCTCCTCTCGTTTTCTCCGCTCTCTACTCTTCTCTTTCTCCTCTCTCGGTCGGCGGAGGCGGCAGCGGCGGCTGCGCCCTCCCCTTCGCCAGATCCGGGGAGGGGCGGCCGCAGAGGGGCGGACCAGTGGCGGCAGAGGGGCGACATGCGGCGGCAGAGGGGAGGGGGGATGCTGCGGTGGGATGAGAGGCAGTGGCAGCTTGGCGGCGGCGCCCTCCCCTCTCGACTCTCTCTTGCTATCCGCGGCCGGCGGAGGCGTCAGCGGCAGTCGCGCCCTCCCCTCTGCCAGATCCGGGGAGGGCGGCCCGGCGGCGGCCGTGGAGGGGCGGTCCAGTGGCGGCGGAAGGGAGGGGGGATGCGGCGGCAGGACAAGAGGCGGTGGCGGCCTGGCGGCGGCTCCCTCCCTCCGTCGGATCTGGCGAAATGTTTCTTAAAAGATTTCTGTGAAATGATTTGTGTGATGTTCTTCAATGTTTCTTGATGTTAGTGAAATGATTTCTGTGATTTCTGTGAATGAGTTCTGTGATTTGGGATTGGGGATTAGGGAATGTTTATTGATATTAGTGAAATGATTTCTGTGATTTCTGTGAATGAGTTCTGTGATTGGGGATTGGGGATTAGGGATTGTGATGCAGAGATTGTGATGCATCAAGCTTTTTTTTTTTGCTCACGAGTGGTGTCAAAGGTGCCGGTTTTTAAAATAGGATTGGTGCCGGTTTACTGTTCAGTGCCGCCTTCGTAGTGTCGGTTGAAAAAACCGACATAGAAAGGGGTTTCCCAACCGGCACTATTCTCGTGTTATGTGGTAGTGACCTATGATTTATGCTTCCACAAAAATGCATTGAGGAGGCTGAAAATTTTTTTTCAGGTTTCGTGTTCAGGACGAGCACTGAGGAATCCATATATAGCATTCTGTTCTTTCGAGGGATCGAAGTTAATGGTGCTCATCGATCATATTTCACCATTTGTCTAAGTGATTATTATTGTATCAATAAAATAAATTGTAGATCAAAGGTATATCATTTGAAAGTCAGAACACGCTTTGTTTCTTGAGCGGGGAGTGCATTACAAGTTACAACACGGAAATGATGCTGTACACCTGAATCAAATTGAAGCATGAGAAAGCCACAACATCTAATTTTGGGAAGTAGTAGTGACCAGTACAGATTCCGGAATTTGTGACGGGCTAATGCGACCTGTTTAGGATGATTCATCTCTAATGGATAAAAGATATCACGTTTGAGATATAACTACCAGGGATGGCCCGTCACCGATATGGGGTCAATTATGATGGATCATATATAGCTGTGATGTTAAACATCACGGATGACCTATAACAGGTCACAACCGTACATCGTCGCATATAACATGTCATCCATGACGGGTGTAATGAGATAACCCGTTAAAGATGAGAGCACTCATCCGTAATGGTTATTTGTGAAGAGTGGTAATTACAAGCCGTCACGGATGAGGGAAAATTCATTTTTTTGGAAAATTTTCAAACAAACTTGAATAGAGACATGTCTTATATGAAAGTTGTAAATCTCGAGGAGATCAATAACTTTAAAATTGACAACATTTGAATTTGAAATAGTTTACATGCCCGAATATGCATTATAAGGGGAACATATCCTATGCACACAATCTTCCCGTGCACACTCCGTGCACAACAACTAACAATTGTCATAGAAAATTCTAAAAAAAATGGACACATATTTTCAATAGTATTGCACTTATTTGTGAAATTTTATCTTCAAATTCATTATATTTTAGCCATAAAAAATAAAAAATCTAACAGTTTTAAGGATAAAAATATGTCAAAATTTTGTATTTTTTGTTACGGCTAAAATATAATGAATTTGAAGGTAAAATTTCATATATAGGTGTAATACTATTGGAAGTATGTGTCAAATTTTCTCTAGAATTTTCTATGACATTTGCTAGTTGGTGTGCACGGAGTGTATACGGAAAAACTTATGTGCATAGGATATGTTCCCGCATTACAAGTGGTGAAATCTATCTTGAAATACATAATTTTGATTTTACTTTTTGTTCAAAAGATCTCGGATGGAGACATGTCCTATATCGAAGTGAAAGAGTTCGATGAGATATATAACTTTATAATTCACAATATTTTTCATTTGAATATGTGTTATAAGTGATGTGATCTATTTCCAAAATATTTTTTGAATTTTTGAAATGACCTTGGATGGAGACATGCCATACATAGAAGTTGTAGAGCTCGACGAGATATGCAACTTTATAGTTGAAATTATTCTAGTTATCTAGAGTGTCAATTTTGTGTTTCATGTTTGGATAAGAATAGTGAAAAAAAAGACATGCAAAAGACCTATCAACAAGTGGTCTATGAATGAGATGGTAAGATTGGTTTGCATGTTTTGAGAGATCTTAGATTTAAATTTCACTATAACATGCATATAAATGTCACTTAAAAAATCATGAATTTGTGGCTATAACATTGTAAGTTCTTATGTGTGATGTGTGATAAGTTATCACCCGTCATGGATGAGTCATCAATGATGGATGTTCACTTGTCACAGATGAGGTTTCATTGATAAGTCTCTTCTCCGTCACATATATGTGTTGTCACCATTGTATTTTTCCACTTCCGAGTACTCCCTCCGTCCTAAATTATAAGGTCTATATTTTTTACACGGTCTTCGATGACATAATTTGACCATTAATTTATCTCATGTTATGTTTCTAACAAATATGAAATTAGCATAACATGAAAGTACTTTAAAATATGAATCTAGTGATATAACATGCACAATATTTAGCATATATATTGTTAGTATAATTATTAGACAAAAGTTATCAAGTTTGATTTTTCTTAAAAAGAGGACGCCCTATAATTTGGGACGGAGGGAGTAATATTTATCGTTAGTGCCTTGAAACAGAGAGTGAAATTCGCACAAACGGTACTTCCGTCATGCTTCCGTTATATACATGTGACAAAATCGTGTGTTACTAATATTCAGAGACTAACGCATTACTTTCTCAGCCAGAACTCCCGCCTGTTCTGGATGGCATGGCAGTGAAGTCCTAAGTAGTATAACTTGCCAAGTGCCTATAAATAAAAGCTATAGCTGCTTTCTAGCTCCTTGGGATATTAGAACGTACAGAATCAGCACTCAAAAACTATATACCTCGATCAACCCCAATTCCTCTCTGTCTGCTGGAAATCAACGATGAGAAGAGTAGTAGAATATTGTGCAGGTGGTCCAACGATACGATGCATAATTTGAGAATAGGATGTATGTGGAATTTGCGTTGGGTGATCAAGAGACCCTGAAGTCGATACGCTCCGGTTACAGCAACATGGATCAGTTCATTCTGTGTGTGATGAGCATACGACCTTACTATCTAACAGTATGTCGGTGCAGCGCGTCTAGGTGAACGTGCACCCAGGCGGTCCAGCCGTTTGCCTGCCTTAGGGCAAGTACTGTAAACCCCTACATTTTATCTCTAAATTTATCGCATAGGATTAAGTGATGAGTTGGAGGAGAGAAATTAGGAGAGAGAGAATGAGCCACCCCTCATACAAGGGGCAATCTCCACAGCATCTCTAAGAAAAATATAAAATGATATGAGAGTAAACTAATATTGGGGTTTGTGTACTAGAGGTGACATATTGTACTTGTTATCTCTTAATTAATAAGAATATAATATGGTTTAAATTAGATGTGACACTCACCTCCACTATAAAACTTGTCCTTAGGAGATCGTTCGTCGATTCTCGAGCTGAAAATTGAAAAATAAAAATTTTGGAGGCATGTGTTGACGATTTTGTAATGCATACGTATAGAAGCGACACTCAGACACCTAGCATGTGTTTGATTTGGGGACAAGATAGGACGGGTTAGGTCCATCCCTATTTTTGGATGGGATGATTCTATTTTTTTTCGGTTAAGGGGATAGAACATACCTTTTTTTTTTGTCTGATTTGAGAGATATAATGGGTTAGAATGATCCTATCAATTGTTTGGATGGAGGGATGAAGGTGGGTTGGCTAGATAGAATTACCACTTCACATTAGTTGTGAGGTTACCTCTCAGAATGTATACACTACAAATAATATTTGGATATGAAGATCACACTATGTAGAAATAAAATACCATTCATATAATATATGTTAAATATTTCGGAACTGTCCACAAACAAAGTAGGCTAAATCACTCTTTATCTGCGTGTATCTCTTGAATTTAATGATCTTTTTTCTTAATAATTCACTTATTCTTTTTACCCGTCTCTTCCTGGTTAAGGTAATGCATAGTTCCTAAGCCTGATTGTTTTTGATAGATTCGGACTAATCACAGTAGCAAGACGAACAAAATACTGCTAAAATCAACTTTGACGGGGGTAAAAACTAACATCATGCAGCGATAAGGTTAGATATGAATGGTTATCAGTGAGCAGAGGGAAGAGCGTCGTGCTGCCGCTGTCCGGGGACGATGGCGCGCTGTGCCGCCGCCGGCTCATCGCCCTGCCTCCCGCCGCTAACCCTAAACCGGCGAAGAGGAGAAAAGAGCGAAGGAGAAAAAACGGTACTTCCTCCGTTTCACAATGTAAGTCATTCTAGCATTTTCTACATTCATATTGATGTTAATAAATCTATACAGATATATATGTATAGATTCATTAATATCAATATAAATATAGGAAATGCTAAAATGACTTACATTGTGAAACGGAGGAAGTACTTCCGTTATGCTTCCGTTATATACATGTGACAAAATCGTGTGTTACTAATGTTCATAGACTAACGCATTCCTTTCTCCGCCTGTTCTGGTTGGCATGGCAGCGAGGTCCTAAGTAGTATAACTTGCCAAGTGCCTATAAATAAAAGCTATAGCTGCTTCTAGCTCCTTGGGATATTAGAACGTACAGAATCAGAACTCAAAAACTATATTAGGACTTTTACGGTACAATATACTATCAGTATATACTGGCAGTATATTGATGGGCATGTTAGGAATTTGATAGAAAATAAAAATAAGATTTTAGTAATTTTTTGTTCAGATTGAATTTAATTGGAAGTACCTCGTCTTAGATCTTATCGTGCAATAGAGGAGGAGCATCTTGAGTGACATTTGATGACGAAGCACGTGACGGTAGCACGATTTGATGATAGAATAACGAAGAAAAGATAAAATTACCCTTTCAAACTTTATACTGCAATCTAATTAACAAAAAAAATCAAATCAATCTACACCGTTAAATCATATATACTTGCAGTATGTACTAGCAGTATATTTTACCGTAAAAGTCCTAAAACTATATACCTCGATCATCCCCAATTCCTCTCTGTCTGCTGGAAATCAACGATGAGAAGAGTAGTAGAACATTGTGCCGGTGGCCCAACGATACGATGCTTAATTTGAGAATAGGATGTATGTGGAATTAGCGTTGAGTGATAAAGAGACCCTGAAGTTGACATGCTCCGGTTACAGCAACATGGATCTGTCCATTCTGTGTGTGATGAGCATACGACCTTACTATCTGACAAGATATCACTGCAGCTCGTCTAAGTGAACGTGCACCCAGGCGGTCCGGCCCGTCCAGGAGATCGTTCATCGATTCTCGAGCTGAAAATTGAAAAATAAAAATTTGGGAGGCAATGTGTCGACATATTTTTCTGTTAATTAAAATCAGTAAAACTTGTGTACGTGCCTTTTTTGACCGAGACCTCGAGTCCAGCTTCTCCATACTTGCCACGGTTAGTTTGTTGTTACTCATGTGAATATCTCATTTTTATTGCCCAAAGAAACTCATGTCACATCATCCATTGAATTTAGTTGGAGACAGAAAGGTAAAAGAGAAGAAAGAAAACGGTGAAAAGTGAAACTGAGAAATTACCAAGTAATTACACCATAGTTACATTATACTTATCCTGTAGTTATATTAATGTAAATACGGTGTAATTATAATGTAAGTGAATATATTTACAGTGTAAAAACGATTTTGACTATTTTTTTATGAAAAATGTGACGCTATAAATATAGCTACTCCCTAGTTAGAATTGAAATAGACAAGTAGATAAATATAGCTACTCCCTAGGTAAATTCGTATGTTATACGATAAGTTATAATGATAGAAATTACTCATGTTAAAGCTTCAAATAAAATGTTTTCAATACTCATGCAAAATCAAAGTTTAGATTTAAATTCTACTACTGTGCTACTGTGCTATAAAGTTTATTTAGATTTAAAGTTACCTTAATTTTTAAAGTGTTTCGTAGTACTGCACTCCCTAAATCAAACTGTAACTGGTTGGTGCAGCACTTAGTGCTAAGTCACTCGGCCACTGAATGTACTTAAATACATAACCTATATATGTGCCCTACTCCTCAGGGGCAGAATCAAATGAACATTGTGACGCTTGATGATCTCCTTCATTTGTTTCTTCCTAAGGCGAGAAGAGATGAGCATTGCATTTGTTGTTTTGATGATGAGATGCCCTGAGAATACTCAGAATAGGATGTGTTGGGAATTTGAGTTGGTCAGTACCTAGAATTGCAGGGTTAAATTGTGGCACTATGCTTGTTGGTAGCCATTCATATACTAGACATGAGTTACATAATTGTTCTTCAATCAATTCATTCCGAACGTCGAAGCATGGTTCATCTAGGAAAGTATGTTGTGTATATTCAGAGTTGCTCTACAAGTCAGTTCGGTCCTCAAGTTTGGCTCTGCTTTGAGTATGCTATCAAGGGTAAAAGGAAAATCACAGTGGATGACAGCCACGATTTATATAGTGACTCTATATGTAATTTCCTTTTTCAAGGTAAATCAATAGGTTTCAGTCCTGATTAGGTACAGCTTAATTGGTTGCTTATGCAATGTAGCACAGTCGTTAATACAAAAATGGCTACAACGATGGCATAATATTACTGTCATTAGTGAAAACAACCATGGCAGAAAAACACCACCGTTAATAAAATCACGGATAAAAAATTGGTTGGTCATCAAAGACGTATTCTTTAACGATCACGCTTTTGAATCCTGAAGCACATCAGACGGCCAAAAATTCAAAAGTTTTAAGGGAAAAGGAAAAATCTGCCGAGCGTTTTTTTTAGCAAATTCCGTTTACTCCGAGCAGTGAAATATAAACTGCATGTATTCTTGCTACACTTCGTTATATACGCTAACAACTAAAGAGAATGTTTTTCCTTTTTTCCTTCCTCTTCTTTGGCTGGTGTAGCACTGAAGTCCTAATAACTTGAGGTCACTCCATATATGTATGATACGAGCAATTTTACCATCCAACATTTGGTACATCGAGATACCACATTTTGCATACAAAATTTTATTAAAAATATCTCGAGGTATCGGTACCTCATGGTACCAAATCATTTTTGATCGTTGGATCTAGCTCGACCGGATGGGCATTGTTAGATTCAACGATCGAAAACGATTTGGTACCGTGGGGGGATTTGCAATTATGACACTGCAAACATTAACCTTTACTATAATGATGGTACCACGAGCTACTTTTTTGTTGGACCGGAGCAAATCTCCTACTCCCTCTGTTTTAGGTTACAGGACGTTTTAACTTTTACCAAAGTCAAACTACTCTAAGTTTGATTAGTTTTATAGAAAAACGTAGTAATATATTTTAACCCAGGACAAATATATTATTAAAATTTATTTAATTATAGATTTATAATAAAATTATGCTGGCGTTGTAAATATTACTATTTTTTCTACAGAATTAGTTGAACTTAGAGTAGTTTAACTTTGATCAAAGTTAAAACGTAGGGAGTACCTATGTACCTTGCCTGCTTGCCAGGTACTTTTTATTGGACCAGAGCAAATGTTATAAATTTAAGCTAACTTGTTGCTGCTACGTACTCTGGGCACTAGAAAACTGTAAAACCCAAATGCCCAATAAACCATATTCATCCAATGCCCATGGGAAAAGCAGCTGTGTTAGAATGTTGTCTCGATCGGTGGTTCGATGATCAGCGATGATCTGAGGATGGGATGCATGGGGAATTCGAGATGAGGAACCAGGACGCCGTGACGTACTGAAAGCCCATTTGAGGGATCACCACATTGAAGTGCATGTCATGTTAGCCCCTCACAGGTTAAATGCCCTGACAAATGTTGTGCTCTTGTTCGTTTGATCGGCCTTGTGATTGGCCCATCTGCTTGACAGAGACGGGACTTCGGTCGACCAGCTCAGAGCAAGTCTAATAGTGTAGTAAGCTATTAGCTTCAAAATAATAACCATGTCAGCAAAATATTTATATTTAGCTATAAGATGGTTTTAATTTATACAAATCTTGTTACACCCTGTTCGCGCGCAGTCTTGCTCATGAGAGATATGTTTTGTCATCTCTAGGTTGCTTATGGGATTCGTTAAGATTGTGTTAAAAATTAACCTTTTTACCATGTATTTTTTTAGAAACATAGTACAAACACAATCACTCACAACACACGCACACTCTATCCTTATAAGCACCTTCGCAATACTAGGCCGGCATATCTTGAGATTGACGAAATCACCATAAATGTCTTGCTGTTGACGGTAAGTCGCCTATCACTGAAAGAATAATTAGTTGTAAATACAAGCAATGGGGTGATTTGGATCCACCACAAGGAATATAACCAGTTCAGCCATGCTTACTTCGCTTTTGCAATGTAAAATTTAGTTGGACAATAAACGACTTCCTAGCAAATTTTAATGGGTTAATTGGATCCATGCCATTGCAACTTTGCCAAATTGAAAAAATGCTACTATTATTCATCATATTGGCTGTATGCCACTGGAAATTTCTAAAATTGGAACCATACCATTCCAGTCACTTTTTCTATCCTCTTCTCTCACGCCGTCTCCGTTCCCGTCCTCATCCCCTCCCTCCTTCCCGTCCTCTCGTTCCCAGGAGGCCAGGACGCCGTTGCCGAGGTCATCACAACCACCGTCGTCGTCCTCACCGCATCCCTGCTCCGCCGCGCCCATTCCCTCCTCTCCGCCAGCGCCCACCCTACCGCGGCAATCGACGCCCTCCACCTGCTCGCCGCACGTGCCGTTGGGATCCTCCACGCCATGGTCAACCCTGTCGAGCTCTCCATCATCTCCTTCGTGTCCTCGTCGTCCTGCCGTTTCTTCCTTCTTTCTTTTTTTCTTCCCCCAGTTGGTGTGGAGGGGAGTCTGCACGATCTTGTGAACATGCGGCATACCCTTGTGAATGGTGGGAGCCTGCACGACCTCCTCCGTAGGGGCGGATCCAGCACGGGGGCCTCCGCAGGGGCGTATCCAGTACGGGAGCGGCGGGTCTCGAGCCCCCGCTACTGGCGTGAAGACTATGAAAGCCCCCACAAAGAACCCACTAAATTCTTTTACCATATGTAGATGGTAGGGGGACTGTAACTCTATCTAATTTGCTCAGACCCACTGCTATTTCTTTCTGCATCCGCCACTGCTCCTCCACGTCGCTGCCGTAGCCGGAGAGGACCTCCTCCGCCTCCTTCCACGGCTTGGGTTGCTGCATGCAGGGGTGGCACCACCGCTGCATCGGCCTTACCCGTGAACGCCTCATCGCTGGATGAGCGCAAAACAGGAGCATGATTTCTTCGATTAGATTTGATTCGACTCGACTTTTGTTTCTTGGCCGTGAGTTCTTCCTCTTCTTGATGAGAAAACAAAAAGAGAGAAAGGATAAATTCTTTTGATTTGGTTGGATTTGTTCGGATTGGTTCGCTTTGGCCATTGCTTGTTGACGATGAAGCTGGGCATGGCAGTTCCACCAGCAGTAAGGTGGCGTTGGTAGGGCCTCCTCTCCTAGCTCGCAGTCGACGCGGCCCTCGCCGTCGTAGATTCGACTCACCCGGACCTCCTCACCCAGTTCGCCGTCGATGCCGCCCTCGTCGGGAAGTCCGCCGCGGTGGTCGGAATGAGACAGGAACGGAGACGGTATGAGAGAGGAGGATGAAAAAAGTGACTGGAGTAGCATGGTTCTAATTTTAGAAATTTCCAGTGACATGTAGCCGATATAACGAATAATAGTGACATTTTTTTATTTTAGTAAAGTTATAGTGGTATGGATCCAATTAACCCAATTTTTAATTGGCCAGTAAACGATTTGCTAGCACTGTAATATAAGGGATTTTGCCTATATATAGGCAAAATCCCTTAAATTTGTAGACGGAGGGACTATCAAACAAATTTTTATTGTTAAAAAGAACATACTAGGAAAGTGATACCAAATCAAACAATATAATACACCACCCCAAACGAAATCATTTTTTTATAGATATAGACACTCTAAGTTAATTACCGAAAAACAATTTTAGCGTTCTAAGGAGGAGGTATTGAAGAAAAAAAAAGACACGTCACTTAAACAAAACGCATGGCATACTAGTCAAAGCAAAGATGTTGAGGAGGTATTGAAATCAAGAAAAAATTGCAAAAGAAACAGTTCAGGTCTTTGCTTTTCCAGAAACCTGCAATTTGGAAACGTCACTTCTTCAGAAGTAATTCAATTGGCGCATGATAGTGATTAATTAGTGCCTTAGTGGTCGTTTGATCATCGAGTGCTAATTAGTACTCCTCATACGAGTGCAAACATTTTTTTTCTTCTTCTTTTGGCTTTTTGATGGAATATGAATGATGCCAGAGCAATAGATGACCACATATTTATAGATGACCATATATTGATCTAGGTGGGAAAAAAATTAATGACAAAGTTACCCCTAATCACTGTAGTATTAGTAAATTACTATTTTTTCTTAATAATGAACGGTTCAGATCATCTTCTACTAGTAGTATAATTTTACCAATAGAGAGAGCACCACGATATCGCTAGTGTTTTATATGTGTGAAAAGAAATGCATGGAACTAGCTAATGCTGAGAGAGTAATGTTTTCCTTCTTTTTCTCTGGCTGGTGTAGCACTGAAGTGCCATATATCTTATCTAGGCCCTGTTTGGAGAACTAGCAAAGAGTTATTTTGAGAGCTATTTTTTTTCACAAGAAAATAACCCTCCAATAAAATAGCCCTAAGTTGTTTGGATCCAACGGTTATTTTAAGAGCTATTTGGTCTTTAATGTAACTTCCTATGGAGAGAGATAGAGAGAAAATGCAATTTTTCAGTGGGCCCTACCCAAAATAGCCCCAATTAGCACCTCTTGGGTGGAATAGTTTTTTTGGTGGGTTATTTTCAAATAGCCCTCAATTAGCTCATCCTTTTAGATTTTTTTTGACAATTTAGGCTATTTAAGGGAGGGCTTAAAAAATATCCCTTCGATCCAAACAGAACCCTAATTACCTTGCCAAGTGCCCATAAAAAGGCTAGCTGTTGTTGCTACTTCGGCAGTATCACCAGCACTAGAAAACTGTACGCCCAAACCATCTTCATCCTCTGTCTGTCGGAAAAGCAGCGGTGAGAAGAGAACGTCTATAGAATGTCTGTGTCAGTAGTTCGACGATGCGATACCCTGAGGATGGGATGCATTTGGAATTCGAGATGAACAACGATGACATTCCAAGGCTCCTTCTTAGGCATGATTTGTCATGTTAGCCTTTAGCAGACTGAAAATATTTGCCAATTGCAGTGCTCCAATTCACTTGATTGGCGTTGCGATTGTCCCCTTTGCAAGAGGCAAGGATCTTCTGGGGCCGTCCTGCTCGTCACGCAAACCTCAGGAGAGCTCGTCGCGCGTTGCGAGATTTCAGTGCGTGGAGTTGCCGGTGAAACGACCAGCATTGGGCAGAATAACTTCTCGCGTGCATAATTATCTCGTTAGGTTTTTTTTTTGTCTTCTCCAGTTGATTCTGGGATTTCACAAAGGCAGTATTAATAAAATGTTTCACCATGTACTCTCTCCGTTTCAAAATATTTGACACCGTTGACTTTTTAGCACATATTTGACCGTTCGTCTTATTAAAAAAATTTATGAAATATGTAAAACTATATGTGTACATGAAAGTATATTTAACAATAAATCAAATAATATGAAAAGAATAAATAATTATTTTGAATAAGACGAATGGTCAAACACGTACTAAAAAGTCAACAATGTCAAACATTTTAAAACGGAGAGAGAATAACTTAATTGGACAGTAATTAAATGATTTCCTAAGCAGTGTAATGATTTTCTTAGCACCCTACCCTTGGTGCTTGGTCTATTTGGATTGGAAGGAAAGGAATAACATGTGTTCAGCCGCTGCACACCGTCCTGGCCCGAGGTCGTCATGGCCATGACGTAGGAGCCGCCAGAGTGGTGCAGGAAACCACCCTCTGGCGGCTTGCCAGGGCCTTGTAGCCTGCACTTCCTATGTAGGGTGCTAGGTCACTAGGTCATCTATTTTGTAGTGTGAGAATAGGGGTAAGTTCCTCTGGTTTTTAGTTTCTTTTTCTTTCTCAGCTCTTGGCTATTGTTTCCTTTTTGTTTGGTCCCGTTTGTAAAATTTTATTCCTCCTGATACAAAGGTGCGTTATCCTTTTGCGTATTCCCGAAAAGGAAACTATGGCGTGATATGAAACTTTTTACCCCTTCCCCAACATTCAGGTAGGAGAAGCTCCTCCCCACTCCCTCCTTGACTAGTCTAGAAAAAGGAAAAGAAGAACTCTGGGTCTATTATGTCGCTCGTTGCCTCGCCAGAGCTCCGGCCACTACCTGTCGATCTGCATGACTAGATGTAAAATCAAATTGTGTTTGATTCTTATTCTATGATGAACAATTGGCATATGAGATTATAGTTTTTAATATTTGAGGATTATTGGTGAAGTGGTTTTGGAGATGATTGGATTTACAAGTGTTATTCAGGTGCTGCTGTTTTGTCAGGTCCGGTCAGACCGAGTGGGTGCTGCCGGTCAGATCGGCCAGCCTGCGGTCTGACCGGCCGACTCTGCGTCGGTTTCGGTTTCGGGTAGTTTGATTGGATATCCGTGGATATTTTGTATTTATGGCTTCTAGATAGATACTATACGTATGTAATACTGTTGTTTGCTAATAATGAGTTAAGTTGGAGATAGCTTGGTCTAGGAATATGGTTTATTTGTTTGATTCATGTGTATGTGACTTGATGCCTCGCGGGGGAGTTTTGCCGGTGATGGATCAGGAGTCAACTTGGAGATAAGGTGACGTCCGGACGGTCAGATATCATGTGGGATACTTAGGCTAACGATCAATATACGTGGTTGGTGAAGATTTTATATGGCATACGATGGACATATTGTGTGTGTATGGGATGCAAAGTTGAATTTGGAAGGAGTCCAAATTTGATATAATTGGAGTTTGTAAAGTTGGTTTCTTGTACGACAAGGTTTCCTAGATAGATTAGGACTTCTTGTATGAGTTTAGTTCGTGGCTTTAGGCTGCCTACCCCATGTATAAATAGAGAGGGAGCGTGAGACTTCCTAGTATTGCTGTTGAGAGCATTGAGTTGAGAGTTGAGTTAGGGTTTCGAGTTTAGTCGAAATTTTCGTGAGGAGTGCTATTGTTGCACTTTGTAAACACAGATAGAAGTAATAAAGTTGTCATCTACATCAAGAGTTCTTCGATTTGTGTTTACTCGGGTTCGGCGGTCTAACCGGCGAGACACCGGCGGCATCGCAGCGATCAGACCGACGGGTTAGTAGCGGTCAGACCGGCGACGGCAGTTTATCTTGGCGGTCAGACCGGAGATACAATCTCGGTCAGACCGACGCATCTACTTCGGTCAGACCGCGATTCGTCGAAATTGAGGGTAACTTTTGTTTCCGCTAAAAGTTTTGGTTTTTGGGTACATCAACCATTCACCCCCCCCCCCTTTGATTGGCTTAGTTCTTGATGTTCGATCCTACGCTACACTTCCTTCTCCACTTGCTCAAGGTAAATAGATAGGTTTCAATCCTGTGATCGTCCAAGTACATATGATTGTATTGATCAAATAGAACACGAATTGATGATGTCCACCTGAATGACTTGAATCAAGTTGAGGCAAACATCATATAGAAAAATATATTTTTCCACCTCCCAGTACAAGTTCTCATTAGTGCCTTAAATCACACAGAAAAAAATAATTCACTGTAGAAAATAAAATATACTGTCCTTGCGTTGTACTTTGGTTATATATATATGTGAGTATGTGGCCAAATAATGTGTTACCAATGTTCAGATCGAAATGTTCTCCTTTTTCTCCTCTCGTCTGGTTGGTGTGAGGCACTGAAAGTGCTAGCGCCTCTTCAATTCCAAGTGCCCATAAATAAATAAGCTAGCCACTACTCCTCAGGGCAGAAATCGGCACCATAAAATTGCAAACCATGACCATCTCCTTCCTCTGTTTTGTGAGAAAGCAGTTGTGAGAAATAGTAGAACGCTATCTCTGTGATTCGACGATGTGATGCGCTAAGAATGGAATGCAAGGGGAATTTGAGGCAAACAACCTCAATGTAGAGAAGCTCGTGCATAGGCATCCTATGTAATGTTAGCCTCTCATAGATTTCCTACCTCGCCAAATACTGTGCTCTAGTTCATCCTGTGTGCTGAGAGCATAAGAAAGAAGTCATAGAATTAGTCGTAGCAAGCGAAGTTATCGTTGAAACTGTCATAGTAGACCATAGTAATCGTCGTAGCAAGCGAAGTTGTCGAAGTCGTACTCATCGTCGACGTCGCTGTAGTTGATGGTCTCGGTGTTCGCACAAGAGCCATTGCTTGAAGGGCTGAGATAGCTGGCGATCTCGGTAGATGAGCAAGATCCGAGTGGCTGGAAGATAACACCGACCTCCCTGGAGCCAGATTCAATATGAGCCAAAGTCAGATTAGATCGAGACCTGCGGGGAGAGGATGTCCTTGATCCGAATATGGTGGTGAGGTCGTCTAGGAGTCGCATGGTGATCACCGGGTAAACCGGTGTGTCTTGAGCTGGGCTTAGTGAAGAGAAAGAAGTCTTGGGGGTCTCGCCCTAGTGGTTCGAAGCCAACTCGGGAGAGATGATGTTGGAGTAGATCTTGGCCGAGTTCGGGAGACCAAACGGGGCCAAGCCGCCGTCTCTTCTCGACTGGTTCGAATCCTAGTCGAGAAGAGTGATCTTGCCGAAGTTGTCGGTGATGAAGTCGAGCACTACAACAAAAACATTATATAAAGACACTTTTGTAGAGGCATTTTGCAAATTGCCTCTAAGATCAGGAGTTTTATAGCGTAGAGACACTTTATATAGGCACTTTCAAAATTGTCTAGAAAACTTTTACTCTAGAGACACTTTAGAAATATTTTCAGCACATTTTATTAGATTTTATCTTGTAAAGGCATTCTTTCGGCACTTTAAAATGTGTCTAACATGTAAAGACATTTGCTTGAGACACTTTAAACTCTGTAGAGACACTTCTTACAATAAAAGTATACTAAATGGCTAAATATAAGTAACTTAAGGCATAAACATATACAATGAATGACATGGGGTTGAGTTGGTTAGTGCCTTGAAGATAAGAATGATTTGTTCAAGAGATCATGAGTTCAAGGATGGACAAAAAACAAGGGAAAATATTTTTTTCTCATTTCTACATTGGTTTCATATGGTTGTGGTACAATTTAATGTCTCTAGAAAATGCCTCTACCACCTTATAGACATTTTATAAAATGCATCTTCGTTTGTAGAGACAATTCACCATAAGACACTTATTAGACATTTTTTAAAATTCCTCTATAGTATTGTAAAGGCATTTGAAAAGAGTCTCTATAGTACTAGAAAAATGTCTCTACAAAGCATTTTTCTTGTAGTGGAGGCTGCCGAAGCGGTACGCCTGCCCTGGAGGGAAGGCAAAGTAATACCTGATGTAGATCCAATCGCACTAGTTGGCAAAAAAACTTGACGCTACCCCTACCTGGCGCGCTAACTGTCGAAACTAGATTTCGGCAATATTAAAGGGGTAGCGAACAAGCAGGAAAGTGGATGGGTTATGAGACAAAGGATTTATACAGGTTCAGGCCTTCTCGATGAGAAGTAATACCTACTCCTGTCCGGAGAAATATTCTGCTGATTATGTTATTGATCTGACGATCTAAGGTGTGGTTATGCCCTCAAGGGGCACCCGACCCCTCCTTATATAGGCGAAGTAGTCAGGATTACAAGAGACTTTATCCCTTACAGTCTAAAGCTCTATATATACTTTACAATCATAACTGACTAGAACTACAAGATATTTCCTTGATACGCCAGTTAACATAATACTCGAGTCCTGATCTATACATATTCTACTCATATAAGTTATTCTCTATAACCAGTCGAATAACATTGCCTTGTGCGTATATGGTAATCTCCACAGAAATGGTGTTCCTGTTCGTCTTGCAAGGGACAATAGCATGAACCGTGCCAATTGTTGCGGGGAAGCCTTAGCCGAGCCTGAATGTGTGGACAGAGTGCATTGATTTGATGGTGGAAACATGGAGCGTTGTTGCTTATAAGACGATCTATTAGCTAGGATTGCCTCATGTTAATCGGATCGTGTTCACCATCCAGCAGGCATATGCATGCATCTCTTTGATTTTCTTACATCCACTACCATAGAACACCTGATAGATGCCGGTTGGGAAACCCCATAGGTACCGGTTTTTTCAACCGGTACAACGAAGGCGGCACTGTTATGAAGAGAAAATGGATGTTGGTTTCAGTGCTGGTTTAGAACCGACACCTTTGAGGTTTCAAGAATAAAAAAACGGCTCGATGCATCGGCTTGATTTGAGTCGATGCATCGAGTAAATCTCCTTCGCCCCAACCAGATTGCATACAACAATTTAATTTATATACATGCAAGAACAACAAGAACACACATGAACAGAAAGAAAAGCATGAACAGAAAGAACACAACTCCCATCGGGCCATTGTCATCTCTCTTGCCGTCAGGCCACAGCCGCACCTTGTGCCGGGCCGGTGCCTCCCCTCTCGGCCGTGTTAGAGTTTATGTCGAATATGTGTACATAGTCGGTTACAGTTTAGGACTTGGAGTTGTACTAGGTATAGGACTAGAGTAAGAGTCGGACTCTGTCATAAGATCTCTCATAAATAGAGGGACGTGCCTGTTGTAACCGCATGGCTACATAGCATAGCGAGAGGGACCGGCTACCGGCGGCGATCGGCCATGAGTTGTTGTAACTCTGATACTGTCACATCCTGATTTTTGTTTCAGGATTTATAAATTATTTAATAAATTATTATTAGAATTTATATTAAATGTTCATTAATTTACAAGTGAAGTTAAATGTGGGAAATAAAATTTCCTAAATATAAAGCATGGATGGATTTAATTTTTATTAAATTCTCCATGGTTAATTATACTCTCTGGAATATTCTCGGATTTTTCGGAGCTCAATTCCTAATTTTAATCATACAAAGAACATTTCAGTAATTACCCACATATTAAATTAATCATTAAATGGTCTAATTATAATTTTGTATAGTACTTTGAGTGTCCAAGTATTTTCAGGATTTTTCTTGAAATTATTTGAGCATTGGAAGTATTTTTAACAATTCAAAGATCATTTAAGTGATTATTTTAATTGGAAAAGTAATAAAATTCTCCTCCCTTGTCTTAGGCTGAATCGGCCTATTCCTTTCCTTCCTCTCTCTTCCGCCGGTCCAACCCGAGCCTGCATCCTCTCTTCTTCTCTCAGCCAAAGTCCAGTTATGCTCCCTCTTCTAATCAGGCTGAGAAAAGAAAAGCCCGGCAAGAAGTCTACTTCCCCTCCCCGCGCTACTGTTCATCTTCCAACTCAGGCAGAGCCCGAGCCAGCCGTGCCGTGCACAGTGCCACCGCCTCCTCCTTCCAAATCTCGCCTCCCCGTTGCTCCTTTTTTCAATTTAGTTGAGGGGAAATATTCCTCTTATCCTCCTCTATCTTTACCCCAAAAATCTGAGCTAATCGTTGAGTATCTTATCCGAATCGAACTCGTTTTCGAGTTTATCTCCAAAACCGAGTTTTTGATTTCCCGGATCGATTTCTTGCGAGAGGAGTCCGATCTCTTCAATCCAAGGCTATAAATAGGACCCCCTAGTCCTCCTCTTTCGTTTGCCCCCTCTCCCGTGATCTCCCGTGCCTCGTAGCGCCGCCGCCACGTGCTCCACCCCGCCATCGTCGCCGGCCGAGCTCCATCCGCGTCGCGCCGCCGCCTCCGTCGTCGCCGCCGGTCGCCGTCACCACCATTAGGTGCGCGGGAGGGTGGAGAAGCCCGGCCGCCTGACCCCCGAAGCCGCCGACCACCGCAGCTCCGGCGCCACCGTCGACCGAAGCCGCGCCGCCGCTAGACCTCATCGCCGGCCGTCGTCGTTCGTCGTTTGGTTCGAGGGTGAGTACCGTTAGGTTCGTCTCGTCGTCCTCTACGTGTACATGTCCTTCAAAGTCGCAGCCGACCATCCAATCTCCGGCGAGGTCGCCATCTTGGTCCGGCCATTGATGAGGTATCATGACGTCATCATCGTTTTTCTTTTTCCAGTTTTTCTAATAGATTAAATCTTCGGAAATTCATAACTAAATCATCGTAACTCGGTTTTGAGTGGTTCAAGTTGCTAAATTCATCTAAAATCATGATCCACATGTTTGTTTACTTTATATGTACTTTTTATGCTTGTTTTTGTACTGTTTATTTGGTTTTTATTAGTCTTTTTCTTCGTTTTGCATGTTAGCTTGTCGTTTCCGTCGTTGCGAAGGTTTGTGAGTGCGTCGGGAGTGTTCAAAAGATTAATTGAAGACCGATTATTGCAAGGCAAGTCACACAGATACTAAATACAATCCTTTGAGCATGTTGATCCTATATTTAAATTCTATATTTATTTCAACTGTGCATTTATTTTCGAATGTCACTGGGTGGTGTGAATCTATTCCTTTGTTATGGCCTGTTTGCATTGATTACTCTATTCCTTGATACCTTGGGATATTATAATTTGACTAGTTGAGATTTATATATATTGGTTCAACTAGATGTTAGATATAATTGCTTAGCCATGCTTCGAAACATTAGCTCACTAATGGGATGAATCATATGTAGTACATTATTATTTATGGTTATATTTAATGGTAGCTCACGATGGTTAATCGTGTTATGATAATTAATTGGTAATTAAAATATGATTAATGGTGGGTTGTGAGCACATGGTTTTGAAGGTCGTGCTCATGGCAATTAAGGACCGGTTCGCAAGCTACTGTTGTGAAACATTAACCGTGCCAACCACAAGCCAGCGTGGGCAACGGCTTTACCTTTTGTATAACATGGTTCATTGCGGAGCACCAGACTGAGAAGTGGCGGAGACAAGCCCACGGGGGTCGCTGGGGAGTCCATGCCTTGTTTTATAAGGGGGTGATTATGATCCAGGAATGGTGCACTGTGGTGAGTTGTGATGTGCAGAGGGTATTGTCACAGCCTCTATTCGGGTACTTTCCAGTATCGCGACGCATGGTAGACATGATGTTGAGGCTGTGTCTTGTGGGTACAGTGGTACACCTCTGGCCAGAGTAAAACTATTCGAATAGCCGTGCCTGCGGTTATGGGCGGGTTGAGCAATGTTTTTCGTGATTAGTCTCACACCTCTCACAATAATTATGGATGTTATACCTGGTAATAATTTGCTTAGCTCCTGGTTTGGAGTTAGATCTGTACAACCGGGTATGGTTGTTCAGGATGGTTGGGCCTGTGCAGCATGGGTGTGTTGTTCAGTGTTGATTAAAATTTCTGATTAATTACTCCACTGTTTCACTTCTCTTAAATGTTTTGCTAAATGTTGCTTTTGCAAATGAGCCTATATTATGCCATCCTTTGGTATCCTTGTGCACTTGCAAATTTGCTGTGTGGCTTGTTGAGTATGTCATATGCTCATTCTTGCAATAATCAATCAACCTCCTTTGAAGAAAAAGGATCCAGAAGGAGAAGACGTTTGGCTTATACCCCAGTTGAGCTGCCTGTGGGAGTGGAGCTGAAGCCATCGCTAGACCATTATTCCGCTGCTGTTTTCTTTTCTTTTGTAAGTGTGTAACGTTATTATTATGATGGATTTGTATATTAAATTGTCAGTTTGTGTACCTCGGCTGATTCCTGGACGAGGATTTTATGCACAAATAAGTTCGGAAATTACTAGTGAATTTCCGGGCGTGACAGATACGCTGTATATGCTGGATCGGGAAGGAGCGCCCGTAATCAGTGCCACGGAGATGTAGGCCTCGGCTGAACTCCGTTATCAAATATCGTGCCTCGGTGTCGTCATCGTGTTTGGATCTCCTATGGCATTTCTTCCGCATTTGGTTTCCGATGTGATTTCGTGGCTGCTTTTATAACAAGTGGTATCAGAGCCTACGGGAGATCCATGGTAGAGGTACGAGGGTGGTGCTCCACGCTGCGACGACTACACAGGGTGTCCAGGACGGACATGGACGCAAGGTGGAGCACGACGGCGATCAACGGAATTTGATCGGTGGAATCGGACATTTCAGGCGGTGGTCTGAACCGTTCGATGGCTGCAATCAACAGGGAGATGACTAGACGTGGTGCTCGGGTTGATGGCGGCGGAAGCGATTGGCAATTCAATTGGTGGGTCGAACACTTCGGGCGGGTGGCTCAAACTTTCCGGTGAGCTATTTTCAACAGGGAGCGGCTGGCCAGACGCTCGGGGTTGATTGAAGCTGGAGGTGATTGGCGTTCTCGATCGGTGGAATCGAACACTCTGGGCGGGTGGCCTAGGCCTTTCGATGAGCTGCGTTCGACAGGGAGACGGCTAGATGTAGCACTCGGGTCATTCGGCGGCTGGGAAGACGACACGCGACTTGTCGGCTTCGGTTCGCGACTAGATTGATGGCGTTCAATCGAAAGTCGGAGCGGGTGGATCCTACAGGCTGTTTTGGAGGTGTTAACGACAAGGTACTGCATGGAGGATTGCTACTTAGCAGCGTACATGCGATGGATGGTAGAACAGAGAAGCGTCAGCATAGAATCAGTACATATTGGCGGCAGAAGTCGTTGACGATGTCGGTGGTCGTGCTGTGTGTGTTTGCTCTGGAACCAGGATGTTGCTGGCGTACGTGAAGCTTGGAGGTCAGGGTCGTGGTGGTGTGCACGATTTTGCGTTGAGGCGTGCCGGCGACGGAGACAGAAGCGGCGCTGGTAGTAGCAGGCCCGATCTGGGTTCATGCAGGACTTGACTTGGTGGAGGTCATGGTATAGGAGTCGGGCACGGTTCGATTTCAATACACATGGCACGGACGAGGACTGTATTCGTTTTGGAATCGGAGTCAAGTTTTACCCAAAATAGAAGCAGCAGGGATTCCACAGGATTGCAGAGATTGCAATCGAATCAAACCAACCAAAGCAACGAAGAGATCGTACCCGATTTCTTGGGCGGCGGGGGGTTTGGGCGACGAACTGCGAGCGGTAGGAGCACGGCTTGGTGTAGTCGTCGTGCAGGTGCCGGCGAGTTCGACGCGGGCCGACTCCTGCGAGGAGGTGGCAGGTACTGGCGAAGGGGCGGCGGCGACGCTCCTGTATCGGGGAGGTGGCTCCCGTGGGCGTCGGCATCCTCACCGGCAGGAAACCCACGGCGGAAGCAACGGTGGTTGCCCTCACCGGCGAAGTCCTGAGGGGAGGCGGCGCAAGGGAGTCCAGCTCCCGTGCGTGGCAGCGCCTTCCAGCGGGCGACAGCGTTGAAGAGAAACCTAGGCTGCGGCAGTAGCAGCGGCGGCGCTATTTCTTGGGGACGCGGAGGAGTGGTAAGGTGCGACGGGCTCTGGTGCTCATGGTCAGCAGAAGGAGTGGCGGCTGGGAAGAGGCGCGTAGGCGCTGGGCGGCGGCGCACTTGGGCCGAGGAGACGCGAGCGAAGGAGCGAGAAGAGGGTCGATCTGGTCCTTCTGTGTTGACTGGGTCTTACCGATAGAAAAACCAGTTGGTTTTTTGGAGAAGGAAAAGACCGGTCGGTCCGCTGGTTAGGCTGTTTATGGTTGAGTCTGTTGTGGCTTTGCACGTGACGAGGCTATGGGCTGCATGGAACGTTAATTCATTCGTGCATTGATTTGGCCAGTTCAAGATCTGAGGGAAGGACACGCGTGTGTGTCAAATACACATGCTTGGATCTTGTGGAGTCATGGCATTTGCGAGAAAGCAAAGGAAATTGATGCATGCAGCAAGGCAGTAAGATGCCAAGTGTTGGTACGACTCGGTAAAGACAATCTTCAGTGGGTGAAAATAATCCCGGGCAACAGCGAATGAAAATCGTTGAGGGCGTCAATGAGCTGTTTGGTAGTACAGGATATATCCAGGATCTGCGGGGATTGCATGATGGGGATATATGGAATCTGCGTCACTGAAGAGGAAGAGCAAATGCTATGGTGGTAATTTCTTCGGGTGATTCAAGGCAACAATGATCTTCTCAAATTATCGGATACTCAGTCTATGGATGCGGAAAGCGTGGATGTTGGATTCGTTAGTTCGGTTCATAAGACGACAAAGAAGAAAGGGTTCTCTTCAAGTCTAGTGAGTTTGATTTATCTATTTGGTGATGACATCGGTTATCTGGCCATGGATTAGATCAAGTCAAATTTAAGATGGTAGATGGAGGTGAACATAGTCTTCGGGAAGTCTATGACGTGATAGCTAGGAAGGAATTCAATTTCGCTTGGCAAGACGACTGTGATGATATGAGAGAAGGTGGAGCACTGTTGCAGGTGGAGTCAGGAGGAAGAAATTGCAGGTATAGTGGAGTCTCTTGTTTACGGTGAACCTGGTGGAGGCTTGTCGAGGCAGCTCGGTGTGAGCGGCGAAAAAGGATCAACTTAAGTCCTGGTACACGGAGGTTCGAGCAAGTAACGAATTCAGGTTGGCATGGCATATTCGCCAAGGTGGAGTTTGTTAGAGTTTATGTCGAATATGTGTACATAGTCGGTTACAGTTTAGGACTTGGAGTTGTACTAGGTATAGGACTAGAGTAAGAGTCGGTTTCTGTCCTAGGATTTCTCATAAATAGAGGGGGCGTGCCTGTTGTAACCGCATGGCGACATAGCATAGTGAGAGGGAGCGGCTGCCGGCGGCGACCGGCTGTGAGTCGTTGTAACTCTGATACGCTGTATATGCTGGATCGGGAAGGAGCGCCCGTAATCAGTGCCCCGGAGATGTAGGCCTCGGCTGAACTCCGTTATCAAATATCGTGCCTCGGTGTCGTCATCGTGTGTGGATCTCCTATGGCGTTTCTTCCGCGGTTGGTTTCCGATGTGATTTCGGGGCTGCTTTTATAACAGGCCGAATCTGGTAGAGGGGAGACGCTGCCGCCACCGCCTCCGCCGCCCCCTCCCGCCGAATTTGATAGAGGGGAGGGTGCCACTAGGCCATCGCCGACTCCTCCTGACCGGATTTGGCGAAGGGCGCTGCCGCCTCTGCCCTGGCACCTCGTGTCAGGCCGACGCCTCCCCTCCCGTCCGGATCTGGCAGAGGGGAGGCGCTGCCGCCGCTTCCACCGTCGGGTCGCCGCTGACGCTGGGTGGGGTGGACGTGCAAGACAGCCGAGGGGAGGGCATGCGAGAGATGGAGGAGGAGAAGAGGAGAAGAAAGAGAAGGAAGGAGAGAGAGAGAGGTGGGGCCAGATGGATAAGAACGGCTTGAAAATATCACCCTCCCCTGTGCGGCTTGGCTCGATTTTACAGGGTGTTGATTTTTTTTAAAAAACGGCACCTATGGTATTTGTGTCCGTTTTTCTTTAGAACCGACATCTATAATCGCTTAAAAGTGCCGGTTCTTTGCTTTTTGCAGGCTGGCTGGCACGTGGTTTGGTGCGGGCAGGTAAAGTTCTATATGTGCCGGTTTTACCACTTCCGGCATCTATAGTACCGACTTGTATTTGCTTTTCTGTGGTAGTGGTTGCTTGTGTGATATGGAAAGATGCTCCGCTTAGTTAGGACATTTCTTTAAACGATCATACTCCAAACTCAATACGAACTGTTCACATAACCACATTAAACGGATCGGATGATATTTGATCTACTCTGAATCCATTCGAAATGACGATATGGTATGAGTTTATAAAAATCTGGCGGATAAAGATACGGATACGGGTAGTGTGGTGCGGATGCAAATAAGGATATGGTATCTCTAAAATCAGCTGGATGCGGATTATCCGGTAGGCTATTTGCCAGATAATCTAAAATTGTTAACATAAGTAACCATTCTATATGTTGCATACAATATGAGTCGGCCCATCAAATTGGGTAGCTCTAATATGCGAGGGATCACGTGCACACGGAATACGTGATCGGGAAAGAAAAAACAGATCTCGGACACACAAGTCTGGCAAAGAGGGAAAGGAGACGGGGGCATGTACAAAGGTAGAGTCTAATATGAGCTCTCTATACTAATTAATGTCACTAGAGACTATCCTCCTACAATAGTAGAGATAATAAGATTTCTAAACCATTAATTAATGCACTAAATAGTTTTTATTATACTTCTTTCCTTTTTTCCACCCTCTTGCAACAATTTTTTCGTTAATAAATGTTAACAGTCGACTCTGAGCCGTTGTCATGTGTAGCAACGATGTATTCTTTTCCTCTCTTTCTTCCACGTCACCAAATTTACTGGCATGACAATGAAGAGAGCCCGTTATTAGACGTCATTGTACATGCCCTAATGCCCGCTTGTACGATCGCATTGGGAGACGGGTACCCCTAATGCCCGTGTGTACGATTGCATTAATGCATTTTCAGGTATAATTGTATAAACATCCACGCGCTTGTTTTTCTTTTCAGTTTTAGATATAGTTGTCTGCATTGGTTGATGTCTATTGCCCAATAATCCCTAATAAAACGTACTAGTTTTTTAGTGGTCTGGGGTGACCTAACATCTAAGTGTAATTAGGTTGTGGTTTTGGATCACAACGTGCTATTTTCTACTACCTCCATTTCACAATGTAAGTCATTCTAACATTTCTCACATTCATATTGATATTAATGAATCTGAATGTCCAGATTCATTAATATCAATATAAATATGGAAAATATTAGAATGACTTACATTATGAAACGGAGGAAGTATGTAAGAACTTCTGACATACAAACATCCATGTATAAACTTTACAGATACAAACTTTATACACACAAACTTTTGATCTAGAAATTTTATACGCATAAACTTTAGATATGAAAAGTTTCCATAGATGGATTTAAATCAAAAAAGAAAAAGATGGTATGAACTTTCTATTCGGCCGAAAGCAGGCCCACGCAGGTAGCCGCATACAAATTTTGCTCTGCACATATGCACATCTTGTTGGTACCATCGAAACCGGTGACAAAAAAAAAAAAGAGAAACAACCACAAAAAGCGGTAAAAAAAAGAGAGAAGATTTCAGGAGCACAAGCCTGGCAAAAAGGGAAAGGAAACTGATCACGACGCTGAGATTCTAGCGACAGATCGTGCATTAGCGATTTTGTATCAACTATCAAATATTATAATTCATCAATTAACCTAGACTGCCTAGAGTAAGACTCTCACCATGTCGTCTTTCACTTGCATAACTGCATATTTATATTATGTATATCATGTATTCACATTTTTTAGCACTTAAACATATAGTACTTACAATTGATCGTTCATTTATTATTGTATTGCTAAGTTGATGTCGTGTTGATTGTATATACATGTAACATTCGATAATTTTAATCCGTTTCTGAACTGAGTCCGCATCATTTTTGACATCTGAGACAATCCGCATATGCACACTATCTGTACCAGCTCCGAAACCATTAAAAAATATGGTTTAGAATATGGTACGACCATCCGTTCGAATCTGATCTGTTTTCACCCTATCTTCCCATGGAAATTACTTGTGTAGGCTAAAATCAGTGTGGATTAATTCTATGGTCAATTTTATGATAGGCATATCTTTTTCGGTAGGCCCAAAATTCGATGGGCATAGATGGGCCTCGTTTTCCTTTGCCAAAGATAACGAAACTGGGCCGGCCTCTGCAGGTTATAGCCTAGATGACCCAGAGAAAATGCTTGCATGGGTTTCTCTAACTACTACTCAATTGTTTCTCTTGAGAGAGTACTGAAGTGCTGGTAATTTCAGGTCACTTCATATATATATATATATATATATATATATATATATATATATATATATAAGCTAGTTGTCGCTGCTACTCAGGCAACCCAGCACTAGTAGAAAACTATAAACCCAAACCATCTCTTCATCCTCTGCCTATGAGAAAATCAGCGGTGAGAATTGAAGCTGGAGTAGTAGAATGTTGTCCCGGTAGTTCGATGATACGATGCCCTGAGGATGGGATGCATGGGGAATTCGAGATGAACTAAAGTGACCAACCAAAGCTCGTCTTGAGGCATCGATAGTCATGTTTGCCCCCTCACAGATTGAACACCTCGTCAAATGATGCGCTCTAGTTCATTTGATCGGCGTTGCGATTGGCGCCTTTGCTTGCAAGAGACAGGAGCTACGGACATTCTGATCGTCGTGCGCGATCCTCAGCCGAGCCCGTCATGCATAATGAAGCACATGTGCAAGATCACCTCGTTCTGCTGTAGTAGTGAAGAATTGTTGCCGGCTGGTACGTCGCCCAAGGCCTCTGCGGACCTCTGGACACTATCGATCTGCATGACTGCAGCAGTCTTCTTCAGTTGCCCGAGGTAAATCAAATAATCAACAGGTTTTTCAGTCGGGTGATTGAATCTACCTTAAGCTGCTCCTAACCAACGCGACCGGTTTTGGCATGGCACAATTAATGTGCCTACGCCTTCACAATTCCGATGAAGAAAGCCACTCCTCGCATCGATAAAAATAGAACAAACCATTTTGAGCACAGAAGTATTTTTCGCGTGGACAGAACACGAATTGATGATGTTCACCTGGATCAAGTTGAGGCTATGCAAGCCACGGCATCCATCTTTGACCAGTTGCAAGCATCATAGAAAAAATATTTTTCCACCTCCTAGTGCTATTTCTCATTAGTGCCTTAAATCAGAAAGAAAGAAATTCACTATAGACAGTAAAAAGAAATTCACTATAAACAGTAAAATATACTGTCTTTTCCTTGTACTTTGGTCATAAATAATGCCTTTTCCACCTCCTAGTACTATGTCTTATTAGCTTGTTACTTCCACCGTCCCAAAATATAAGAGATTTTAAGTGAATGTGACATATCTTATGACTGAATCTGGACAGAAAGCTTTTCCAGATTCATACTTATAGGATATATCACATTCATCAAAAATTATATTTTAAGACAGAGGGAGTACAAATGTTCAGAGAGTAATGTTTTCTTTTTTCTCCTCTCGTCTGGTTGTGCTGAAGTGCTAGTACCTCTTCAAAATTCAAGTGTCCATAAATAAGTTAGCCACTGCTCCTTAGAACAGAATCAGCAATATATATAAAACTGCAAACTATAACCATCTGCTTTCTAGGTTTTGTGAGAAAGACTGAAAAAGTAAAACGCTATTCTTTTTATTTTTTTTGGAAACCAACAGATGATGCACTACTGCTCTAAGAATGAGATGTATGGGGAATTTGAGACAAACAACCTCAACGCAGAGAGACTCGTGTTGAGGCATAGCAGGTCATGTTAGCCTCTGACGAATTCATGACCTACTCAACTGCTGTGTTCTAGTTCATTTTATGTGCAGAGCATAACAAAGAAAAGGCGTTGTCCCGGTTCGGGTTGCAAGGGTCATCAGCATACACCGTGCAGCTCGTCACGTGGAAGCCTTAGCCGGTCTGGCATGTGCAGCCAGGAGGCGTAGTCGGTCGCCTCGGGACGCAACATGTAAAATCAATCTACATCTTCAAGTTTGTCATATACCAGTGTTTTCTGTGTCCCGACGGTTTGACCGAAGGCAAGGCGGCGATCTAACCGGCGGGAGATCGGCGGTTTAACCACGGGTGTATGCGCGGTCTGACCGTCAAACAACGACAGTCAAACCGGTGGCTTCGAGGCGGTTTGACCAGCAGCTACGTACAGGGGTTCGTCATCTACTCCATTCGAAGTAAATTTTTTATTTCGCAAAAGATTTTTGGTTTTTGGTTTTCCCTATAATTCACCCCTTCTCTGGTAGGTTTGTTTGGTCTTGTTCAATCCTATACAAAAATAGCATGCATACGCAGGCATATGCAGCTGTGTCAGCGAATGCTATCTGCCATGCAGGCCCCGCCTTGTAAGACGATTTTGCCTTGTAAGATGATATTGTCAATTACTATATATCTAGCAATGACGTTTGATTTTCTCTAGCTAGGCTGCTTGTGCGATTCGTGAAGATAGCATCAAAGAAAACCTTTAGCGTGTAATGCTTTCGATTCTGTAAATGAGAATCGGTTGTTGTTCGAACACCAAGATGTGGATGTTGACTCTTTTATTGTCTACATGTCAACAACCGTATGTGAAAATTAATTTTCATAGTAGTTTCTAAAATACCCACATATAAATATGATATTCACTTTCTAATCCCTTGACCTACAGCCTCTCCCCCTAGCTCAGGTCCAGTAGGGCTATCTCTGTAATCTCCCATACTTGTGTACTACTATATAAGAATGTCATCCCCCTTTCAGGGGGACGATGAATGAATAGAGAACAACTACATCCCTTCTTTCCCTTTGCTTGATCTCCGATGGATTTTGTTCCAACAATCTCCTTCCTTTGTTTCTTTTGAAGGTGACTAGAGTCAAGTATTATATTAATTGGTAGTTTGTTCATGAGATGTCTTGAGAATAGGATGTGTTGGGAATTTGAGTTCAACACTGTGGTTAAGAGCATGGTTAAAGTGATAGTCCTATGTGGGGCATTATTGTTCGGTGGTCAGTTCTTCCTGAATCACCCAGAATGGTTCATCTAGGAAAGGAAGGTTTCTTTAGAGTTGTTCGATGGATTGATGCTGTCGTCAAATTTGGTTTTGATTTGAGTTTGCTTTGGAGGAGAAACAGTGTAGGAGATGGTTTCTTATCTTGAAGGGATATCCCCTCAAATGTTTGTTCTAAGCTCTCAAATGTCATCAAAAGTAGTTTATAAAAACTCTGTTTTTTGAAGTGATCATCTATCTTAATAATTCCAAACCCAATCTATGTATCGAGAAAATAAAATTTAATTATAGGTAGTACAAGCACTACTAATAGTCAGATTTATTTCTTTTTTCAACTTGTATATATTGAATTCAAACAACGATTTATGTTGCTTCGAAATTTTAAGAATTTTCCTTAACTAGTTAAGTAATTTAAATATATTTTTTATTTATTCTGGCCTTTACTTTAAGACAAGGTTGCATGTCGAATAAATACGAATTAACTTGATGAAAAAAGAGAAAACTACTTAGAATTCTAACCTAAAGACAAAGATAACAAATATCACTAAACTTCCATTTATCATTGGCAAGAATCTTCCATTTATCAAAGATAGACACGATTTCTACAATGACTCTACACGCAGTTTCCTTTTTTTAAAAAAAAAAATGATAGGTTTAAGTCATATGATTATCTTACGTTGCTTCTCTAATTTATGAGGGTAATTTTACTATTTGTATGACGATGTAAAATTTGTAAAAGGTTATACCTCTAAGTATTATGTAACTCGGGGTATCAATTTTTTTAATATCTCGAATTCCCTATGCCTGGTAATCTTGTGAGCGTCTCCTGCCAAGACATCGCAGTTTATGTCAGCCTCTCGCAGATCCATGGCCCAAGCAAATGATGTGCTTTAGTTCATTTGAAAGGCCACAGTGATATGTATCTTTGGCTCGCATGAGCAGTGCAACTGCGACCATTGCCGCTCGTCACGCACAAACCTTTGTTGGCGCGGCGTTATACACCAACACAGGGTATGACGTGTACACCAACACATGGTATGACGTGTCGGATGCGGCTTCCCTGTTCCTGTTGCGTATGGCAGGGAACAGGGAAGCCGCATGCCCTGAGGACACCTCCCGCATGATGCATGGTCATATGTATGTGTAGCATACAATCATCGAAGCTGTAAATATAATGAAAATTGTGTGCTGCTGAAACATGGTGGATTACTTATCGATATATAGATATTGACTCTGTTATTGTCTGCGTATGTAAGGAGTAAGGACACATCACGCATATCAAAAAAGCTAGCTCGATGCACCGACTCAATTCGAGATAAGGTACGATACACTGGGAATAGGACTCATGGGGTAGGGAATTCGATATGAAAGACAACGATATGCATATGCTCCGTTTCATCTTAGCTTTATGAAAATGCGGTCCTGGTTATGCTCTACTACATTTCGTTTTCTATGCACAAGAGCTAGGAGGTGGTTGGAGTGTTGCTGCCGTAGGCTTCTGCAGCAGGAGGGACCATGCCACCATGGACCGTGCTACTCGCCAGTCACAAACCTCAGCCAACCCTTGCATCGCGGTACCGACGAACTGCCAATTGTTGCCAAAATCAAGTCATTTTCTATATTGATTTTTGGTTTTGCAAAAACCACGTTAAAAAAATTCACCATGCTACCATGTAAAACCTGTGCTTTTGTTCTGGACCTTAAAGTAAAATTGAGTATTGTTGAAGACGTAAACAACATGTGCGCACTCACCCATTTGAATGCGCACACGCACATCTTATCTTTAAGAGCACATTTGAAAAACCGATATATTGACGAAGTCACACTAATTACCGACCGTCTTTACCGTGTTTGTTTTAGGGTTAAAACTGTGGCAGATCTCGTTTCCATAAAAGGGTACCATTTTCCACAGTTTCCATCTCTAAATTTTGATTCTTCTAATTTTTTTAACACCAAATCCTATTGTTACTTTATAGTTAAATTGGTAAATATAAAAATTCTTTGGCAACGCACATCCATGTGGGATGTAGAGGCTAGGTTAATTTAATCCATTATCTAAAAAACAAGAAAAAAATTGGACCATAATCTTTTTCATTAAAATGATATATTGTTTCCGTCCGTTTTTATATCTCTCCATTTAGTGTCTTTGAGAAAGTGGCCCACACCTAGATCACCAATTTGATGAGAAACACATTCCATAGTGCAGACTACCGTGCAGTCATAAATTCAGAACACTTACCTCTATGATGAACACACAAATTTTGACAATTTGACTCTTTACAAAAACTATTTTTACAAATGAACCGCTGCCAAAACTTATTTGAAATCTGACCCTTTTGCTCAACGCTAAATCGTGTGGCGCTGAACTTAGACATCTCAGCGCCAAATAGCATGGCGCTGAATGTACGTTGGCACGCTGACTTAGTCTCCCATCTGTCGTGGCACGGCATTCAGCGCTAGCTGACGTGGCGCTGAGGTGTCTAAGCTCAGCGCCACATGATTTGGCGTTGAGCAAAAGGGTCAGATTTGAAACAAGTTTTAGCAGCGGTTCATTTGTAAAAATAGTTTTTGCAAAGGGTCAAATTGTCAAAATTTGTGCGATGAACATACTGTACTATATTTAACACTTGAGTGGTTGGTTTAGGACTTAAAACACTTGGATGTGTACTTCCCTACACCGACCAATAACCATATATATATACATATATATACACCCTACTCCTTTCCGGCCGGTGTCAGAATCAACATATGAAAATTTTGAAGTTTGGTAATCTCCTTCCTCCTCCTTCTCCTTCTTCTTTTTGAGTATATTTTCCTTCTAAGATGACATGAGTTGAGCATTGCGCGCATTATTGGGGTTCGAATATGCCTTGAGAATGGGATGTACTGGGAATTTAAGTCAAACAGTATCTGCACACAACAGTAGAGTCAAAATTGTGGTACCATGCATGCTTGTTGATAGTCTACCCCACAGTTTAGTTCTTCCTAGTTTTGGGCAATCAGGCCGAATGTATGATGTAGCTCTTCACATTCTAAACCTAATATTATTCACAACGCAAGACAACTTGTTAATAAGCACAACCAAGTCCTTCCCAACGAATTGCTTGAGTTGGTCATTAGACATGGCATTAAGGACAGTAAAAACAGTAGGTGTCGATGAAGAAGAGCAATCATAAAAAGAAGATGAAAAAGAAACCAAAACATTAGACTTAAAATCAACTTTACGAGAAAGAATATTCATGTCATGGGTTTTGAGTTTAATGTAAAACAACAGACTCTTAAATTGATGTAACTTTCATCTTCCTAATTAACATACCAAGACGGTTCAAAAGATGTAGTGAAATTTTATATTAGGGATAATTAGTATTGTAAGATCAATCTACAGATCCAAGATTGCTTAAAACTTTGTTAAAGCACACAAAATAATCATCTAAAGTCTCTCCATATTTCATTTCAAATTTCATGTACTACTTTTAAAAACATATTTGTATAATTCCTTGATGTTAGAAGTTCCTTGATGAAAATTAGATAAAACCTTCCAAATCTCATTAGCAGTTTGAAGATGTGAGACACGGTCAAAATCCGAATAAGAAATACCATTAAAAAAAATTTGGCGAGCTTTACAATTGATTTTAAAATCAGTTTTTATAGCAACAATATTGATCTGAGTAGGAATTTCATTTGGATTTTCAATTTTAAGCCAAATATCATAACTCTTAAACATGATATAATATTGCATCTTTTAGTTGTGAATTTATTAGCCATGACTAAAACTCAAGATTGGGAATTTATGATTCCTTGTAGGATCAAATACAATACGATAATATGAAGCCATGAAGCCACTCCTCCTGACTATCCGAACGACAATTTGTGCCCTATTATTTTCTCCAACAAAAGTTGGATTAAATTTTGGATACTTGTGGCATACTTTTCAAACTGCTAAACGGTGTGTTTTGTACGAAATCTTCCTATATGAAAGTTGTTATAAAATATCATATTAATATATTTTTTAAGTTTAGAATAATTAAAACTCAATTAATCACATGTTATTACAACCTCGTTTTGCGTGAAACACTTAATTTTCATCTTCATCCTCATCATTCAAACAATAATAAACACGAACCAGGTTGACTGGTTGAGGATGTGAAAGCCAGTGCATTCATCTTTGCCCAGTAACAGTAATACAGACGAATGTGTTTTCCCACCTCCTAATGATATTTCTTTTTAGTGCCTCAAAGCAGAGAAATAAATTCACTCTTGGCCGTGAAATATAAACTGTATTTTTCCCTATATTTCATTTTAAATGTGTAACAAAATACGAGGGACTGGTTAATGCTTAGAGGGTAATGTTTGCCTTCCTCCTCTCTGGTTGATGTAACGCTGAAGTGCTAGTTAGTAATTAACTTTAGCATATCTACCTATACTCCCTGCTTCCCTAAATATTTGACATCATTGACTTTTTTAAACATGTTTGACCGTTCGTCTTATTCAAAAACTTTTGTGATATGTGTAAAACTATATGTATACATAAAAGTATATTTAACAATAAATCAAATGATAGAAAAAGAATTAACAATTACTTAAATTTTTTAAATAAGACGAACGGTTAAACATTTTTTAAAAAGTCAACGGCGTCAAACATTTTAGGATGGAGGTAGTACCTCGCCAAGTACCCATATATATAAATAAGCTAGCTAGTGTTGCTGCTACAACTCTGGGTATAGAATCAGAAAATAGAAAACTGGAAAACCAAACCATCCCCTTCCTCTGTTCTGTTGGAAATGCAGCAGTAGTAGAACTGTAGAACTAGAACATATATACGTTGTCTCTCGGTGCATGGTTGGTTATAAGTAACAATCTGGAACGGGATGCATAGGGAATTCGAGATGAACGACCATGTCGTGTAGAGGCTCCTGCCGACGCATCACGGCTCATGTCAGCCCTTCACCGATCCACGGCCTACACAAATGCAGCGGTTTAGCTCGTTTGATCGGTCGCGGCAATTGCCGTACTTGGATCGGACGAGCAGCAGCCGCGATCGTGCAGAGACTGTCGAGAGCAAACCTTGCCGGAGACGGCGTACGGTGGTGGTGCGCGGCCTCAGCGTACTACTTTGCTGGCGAAACGGTGGCGGCCGACGTCGTGCTGGTTAGGCACTAGGACACCACACGTAACGTAAGATGGTCATCTCAACAAGATCAATTGGCGCGATTAACAATGTGAATCAGAGCTACTCCCTCCGTTCTAAAAACACCAATATTACAACGAATTTAGACAGCTTTTTTTTTTCAGATTTGTTATATTAGGAGGGGACTGCCCTCCTAGTTTGGCCACATAGGGAGTATATTGGTAGCAATATGGGATGTGCCTCGTATTGAGCCATAAGTGTGCTATCATCAGTGGGTCAACTAGATGCGCCTCATTTTCATTTGGCAAAGAAAAAGAAGAGTCCACTTTAGGCTCCTAAAATATTGGTCAAGCTTCATTTCTCTTTCAACCGTAAAATCGGATATAGTAAGTCTTTTGATTATTAATACTAGTTTAAATCAAGTCGACAGTATTAAGGATGGTTTTAGCTGATGTGGCGTCTTGTTGATCTGATCTTCATCTCATGTGATGCCTATGTGGCATTAGAAGAAAAGTAATACATAAAAGGGTTAATTAGATCCATGCCATTAAAAATTTTGTGGTTTTGAAATATATATACCATTACTATTTGATATTTGTAACGATGCCACTGCTACTTGTTTGTATTCTTAGTGGTGCCACTGAGATACGAGTTACGTATTTTACATCTATTGGATGAAAATACCCTCATCTTCTGCCTGTCTCTCTTCCACATCTTCTACCCCTCTCTCTCTCTTCTCCGCTGCGCCGCTTGCTCCACGCCATCCCTGCTGCCGCGCCGCTCACTCCGCTGTCGTCCCGCTGCTCCTGCTGCTGCTCGCGCTGCCGCCGCGCCGCTCCTGCTGCTGCTCATGTTGCCGCCGCCGCTCGCCGGAGTAGGATGTACGGCAAGCATCGCAAAAATCCCAAACCTTACCAATATGATGTTCTTGATGCGATAATGCAAGCAGCAAGTTCCAACGTATGTATGTATATGGGTATTGACAACGTAGATCGTTGATGCATCCCCTGGCGGGGAGAAGGGATGGAGGAGGAAGAATTAGATGTCAATGACACATGGATCCCCCCCTAATTGTAAGCAAGTAAGCGTCACGTAGAACATAATTGGGTCAACACGTCACATCAGCGAAAACCACCGTCCAAAATAACGGTGGGACTTAATATAATTTGCGCTGATTTAGAAGTTGAGGATGCTTCAATATTCGGTTTTTCTGAAAACTTGGCTCCTATTTGAGAGATCTCAAGTGGACATTTTTCCCTTGACAAACATACCAGGACGGCAGGACTAGGCTGAGCTCTACAGGTTGTAGCCATAACTGGATGGGCTAATTTGGAGCTGTCCAAATTCAGTGGCCCAATATAGGATTTCACCTTTCATCCGTCAAGGAGATGATACGAGGGTGGGTCTAATCGTCGAACGTTCGCATCTCGCGGACAGTTTAATAGGTTTTGTCGTTATTCGTTCTAATGACTGTTTCAGCTCGTATATAGTAGTATTTGTTATTTCTGTTAGCGACCAACCAATCTCTTTTCCCTATTAACAAATTGTTCAGACTAGATTTTATTTCTTGAAAAAAATCTCTTTCAAAATCTAGTGATGCTTATATTTTTTTATTTGTACTGAAATTTATACATACAAATATAATTTATTATAAAGTTTATAAATTCAAATTCTATAATATAAAGCGTATATACATAAAGTCTATATATATATATATAAATTATATACATAAAGTCTATATATATAAAGTTTATGCATATAAAGTCTATATATAGAAAGTTTATATATAGAAAGCATACTTGCAGAGAGTTTCCATGAAAATAGTACATATAAAAAAGTTTCCATTAAAAAAGCTAAAAATGACTATAAGAAAAAAAATTGAAAAAAAAAGAATGGAAAAACAGAAAATTGATACATACCGCTACGGGAGAATTAATTAATGTAAAAAAAGGAGAACGGGAAATTGAAAAGAATCACATAAAAAAGAAAACAGGAAATTAGGAAAAGAAATATATATCGTAGCGACACACCGCACCAGCCTGTTGCGCATCGCCACGTGTTTTTATCCTCCCCTGCCTGATTCGTTCGCGTGATGGACAAGTACCGAACGTTCGCCCAATAGCCAATCCGAGATGATACTGTGCTGAGTTGTTATCGTCATCTTATAATATTTATTTTTCGCAATTACAGTATGAACAAAAAGAAACACTTCAGTTCTACAATTTGAAATCACCACTTCGTCCGAGCTATAGCTAAACCAAGCGGCCTATGCTAACCGAGTACTAGTTAATTAAGGGCTTGTTTACTTTGATGTCAAAAAAAAACTTTACCAAATTTTGGCATTTCCAAAATTTTGGTATAATTTTGGCAACTTGCCAAAATTTTGGTAGGATTTCTTATATAGTTACCAAAATTTGACAGCAAACTAAATGTAGCTATTTTTTTGGCAACTTTACAAAAATTTGGTAAGGTTGAAAATGGCATCAAAGTGAACAGGCCCTAAATACCTCCTCGAGTGCTGCATGCTACTAGGTCCTCTCGGCGGAAACTCGCGAGAGCTAATTCGCACGTATGCTGGCGCGCGCTCCTCCCCACGCCGCTTTTTTCGTTTTTTTCTTTTTTTCGTGTTTTTCTGATTACTTTTTTTAATCTTTTTAGCACACGTGGCTTTTTAAAATGTTTTGAGTTGAAAGCTTTTAAATCTTGACTTAAAAATTTTCAAATTTTAACTTAAAAATTTTCAAATCCGATTTGGAAGTTTTTAATCAGAGTTGAAAGTTTTCAAATCAGGGTTAAAAGTTTTCAAAGTTAAATTGAAAGTTTTTCAAATTTGAGATGAAAAGTTGAAAGTTTTCAAACTTTGACTTAAAAAATTGAAATTTCGAGTTAAAATTTTTAAATCTGGATTTAAAATTTTAAAAATTTGACTTCAAATATAGATTTCTTTTCAATTTATTAGTTAAAAAAATCTCGTGGAAAAAGAAAATCCTAACTACTACTATCATTATCTCAAACTATAATTATCTAAAACTAATTGATTAGTTAACTACCTTTTAGTCCCGGAAAACGTGCACCGGGGACGCACACGCGCCGACTAGGTGCCCCCTCTAAAACTATATAAACCCCAACTATCTGATTGCCTTCAAATGATTCGACGATGTGAAAGCAGCCGTAAAAATGAGTCGAATGTTCCCTGCAAAAATAAAAATAAAAATAGTAGAATGTTATTTCAGTGATTCGACGATCGATGCAATGCTTTAAGAATTGGATGCATGTGGAATACGAGCTGAGCGAGCTTCCAGACTTGAAGTTGATACGATCCGATGGTTACATGATCTTGTGGCGCTTAGTACGCAATCGATCGGCAATGCATCTACAAGTTGGAAAATTAAATCACCAAATCAATGGACCAGGTAGCAGTTGCTTGTAGGCCGCCCAGGCGGCAATCAGGCTCTAGATCCTTCTAGTATATATACATTAATAGATAAGAAGACGACTCGCTAACTCAGTTTGTCCTGTGACAGAGGGGCATGTCTCGCTGTATGGCCATCCCTCCTAACTGCTAGCCGATCTAAAATCCACAATCTATTTTAGATCAAAACCACACGTAGAATTTACATTGTGTGAAAGCTCATCAATGCACTGATGTAGGAAGGGGGATATCATCAAATAATCTCATATTGATTGTGTAATGGCAGAGAGCTAATATATAAGTGGGGGAGTATTTGGGGTGGGAAAGACAAGATACCATGGGAATGGGATGTATTGGGAATTTGAGTTAAACGGGGTGCACCGGACGGTGATGACATGGTTATTGGTTAATTTGTGGTATCGTTCTTGTTAATAGCCAATAGCAGACTATTATCTATTGGTCAATTCGTTCCAAACGCTTAACATGATCATCTAGAAAATCTAGAGAAATATGTTGTATCTTCACAGTTATTCACCTGCAAGAGAAGAAAAATTGCCGGAAACACATGACATGCTGTTTGCTGTCGCAAAAATGTCTCAGGGCATCCACAATGTGGTGTAAAAGTAGTCCATAAGCAATAGAATATTCCATTCAGCCACCTATTACCATTGTACAACTAGTCCATATAAAAAAAATAACAAAAGATACCCATATGCATATGGACTACCCATATATATGGAATAAATTATATTATCTATCTTTACTCCTCTCTCTTCTCCTAATGATACCTTGTATCTATATACATTGTGAACATTGACATAGAGATAAACTATTTATGTGGGTCTCATCTATATGGATCATTTTGCCATATATATTGGTGATGCCATTATAGAGAGTTATGTTTTGTCGTTTGTTGTGCATGAAGCAATCTTCAGAGTCGCATGTAGCAGCTTCTGTTATTCAGTTAATTACTTTCTTTTGTTTTCTTCTTGCAGCTGAAAGTGTGATGGGATGGCATTCCACTAGAGGTTAGCAATTAAAACCTTTCTTCTTTTTTTCCGTTTGCTGCTTTCCTTCAAGTCTGTAAAACTACCGTACATTTCTTTAATGGAAATGGGAGAGGCTTCGACCTCTCTATCTTAAAAAAAAAGAAATCTTCATAGTTGCTTCGTGGATTGGTTCGATCGACAAATAAATTTGGTTCTGATCGGAGTATGCTACGAACAAGGAGAAGAAATCATAGTGATTTGACAATATTCAAACAATGACTTCATATGTAATTTTGTTTTTCAAAATAAATCGATAGGTTCCAGTGTTGTGATTGGGTCCAAATGTGCCTTCACAACACCTATGAGCAAGCTACTAGTACTCCAGACTTTGTCCAAGTGAAGATTGCATCAATAAAACAGGACCTGAATTGATGTTGTTCGCCTGAATCAAATTGATCGAGACTGTGAAATCCGTAGTACAGCATCCATCTTTGGCTAGGAGCAATACAGGAAAAACGAACGTATTTTTTTTCACCTCCCAGTAATATTTCTCGTTAGGGCCTCTACACAGAGAAATAAAATTCACTCTAGGAATATAAACTATACTTCAATACTTTCTTTATACTTCTGTTATATAGTCATGACAAACTGTGAGCTAATATGTTCAAAGACTAATAAGATTTTGAATAATGCTACACATATGATTGCCTCGTCTGACTGAGACGTACGACAATGCATCTCCAGCGTAGATTAATTAATCCTTTGCCCATAACCCCTATGCCCTGATGGTAGTACGGGGTGCATTAGATGTGTGAATCGGGATGGAGTCATACACTGAAGTCGTATGTATAGCACGGTTGTAAGATTTTCTTTTCTCATCTTGTCTAAATTGGTGTGGCAATGAGTGCCTCTCTCTAATCCAAGAGCCCATCAATAACTTAGTGAATTATACTAAGTTAGTGAATTATATATATACTCATCTACACAAAACCAGCAGTAGAGAACTGCAAATCCTGGCCATCTCAGTATGACAGTATGCTATGCATCACCAATGCAATGCAATATCCTGGGAATGGGATGCATTGGAGATTTGAAACGAACCACCTGATCCTAGATAATGTCTAGCTGAGGCAGCAGTAGTCATGTTAGCCTCTCACCAATTCACTATCCAGTCGACATGTGTTGTGCTTTAGATCATTTTGTCTGCAGATCAAGCATATGAAATTATCGGCGTGTGGTCTGAATTTCTAGCCTTGCTAGAGAAACGGTGGCAGGTTGGGAAAAAGCCACCAAGCTCCTTGTATCAGTCTATCCTCGTTGCTCAATTGCTTCTGCGATTTGTGAGGATAACATCGCCGTGTAGCGTGTGGCCCTTCTGAACCTGTAAATGAAAAACAGCACGCTGTTGAAGCACTGAGGTATTACTGATACCAACTCTGTTACTATCTACATGTGTAAAAACACGTCTCAACAAAGAGATATTGTTAGAGATACAATTAACATGGTTAATGACACAATTGAAAGTAGATATTAGAGATCTGGCTACCGATCTGTTCTGTAGTGGTGAAAATAAATATGGCAGTTCCGACCACTCTACGGCTGTTTATCTGCATCATTGCATCTATGTTCGTCTTTAGGAGTAATTTTATCATTCTGGAGGGATCATATTTTCTATCTCAAATAAAAAAAATAGTATAAAATTTGAGAGAAATTTTAAAGTCCTTAAGTGGTACCAAAATTTCTAGTGCAAATTGAGTACCCTATGACTTCATTTATGGTACAGCGTACAATTATGTGCTAATGATCCGTACTGTTTTTCAAGCCGCCAAACAACTATAATTGTACTTCAAACTCAAACTTAGTTTACTTTATACAGCTTATGTATTTCATTGTTAATTTAAATGTCCATTATTAAAACAAAAATCTCACTATTGATTTAATTTGGATATGATGCAGACACGGAGATGTAATTCATCTTCCATAGAGGAAAAATGAATGAAATGTACTGTGCGTTGGAAAGTACGAGTCCAGTGATTTTGATTGGGGTCTAAAAACTAGGAATTATGTACAATCCTTCTAGGATTTGTGAAGATAACATGAAAAAAAAATGTAAAACCTTGGGATGGGCTTCACTTCTAACTTCTAAACCTGTAGATGAAAATTGCGTATCGCTAAGAGATGGTCGATATTGAGATACCGACTCTTCTCATCAGCATTTGTTACGTTTGTCTTTGAGACACTGAGAAGAAACGCATTCCATATTTTCAAGCAGTCACAACATTTCACATCTACAATAACAGACGGCAAAGTCACAACTTTGATTATGTGATACATGAAGATTATCAGGTCTGAATAACTAGTGACCGGTTAGCGTACATGCTACTTAGGTTGTGTTCTTCTCACTTCTTTTCTAACTCACATCTCTCTCGTTCCGCGGGCACGTTTTTCAAACTGTTAATTGGTACTTTTTTGTAAAATTTTTATATAGGAAATTTGCTTTAAAAAATCGGATATTAATCCATTTTTTAATTTTTTAGGTTAATACTTAATTAATCACGCGTAGGGGTGGACAGGAAGCTCGTGGCTCGTTAGCTCGCTCGACTCGTGACAGGCTTGGCTCGGCTCGGCTCAGCTCGTTTGATTTTCCTAGCGAGCCGAGCTGGCATTTTAGCTCGTTAGGGATAACGAGCCAGCTCGAGCTGGCTCGCGAGCCTTAACGAGCCAGGACTTCATCAGACAACCGCGAAGGCCCAGCCCAATACAATAGCACAGGCCCAAGCCTAAGACAATAGTAAAAGTGCAAAACCCTAGTTCTCCTCACTCGGTCAATCCTCATCCGCCGCAGCACACGAGACGAGAAGTCGAAACCGCACATCTGCAATTCCGCATCTCTCTCTCTCTCTCTGGCTCCGCCGCATGAGACCGCGCCGACGCCACCGCAAGCTGCTAGGGCTGCCGCCGGCGTCGCCAGGAGCTCGCGCCGCCGCCGCCGCAAGCCACTATGACCGCCGCCGCCATCGCACTTCCCCAGCCAGCGCGAGGGCCGCCGCCGCTGCACTTCCCCAGCCGGCGCAGGTCGCACACTCGCACTCGCAGCCTCGCAGGTCCCCTCCTCCTTGGTTCTTTCTGTCTTGTTGGATTGGCTCGCGAGCCTAACGAGTTAGCTCGAGCTTTCAAAAGAGCCGAGCCGAGCTGGTTTTCTAGCTCGTTAGGATAACGAGCCGAGCCGAGCCGGCTCGCTATCCACCCCTAAATTCACGCCTCAATGGATAACACCATTTTCCGTGTGAACTCCACCTCCCATATTCAGCCTTAGTTCACCCTATTACTCATCTCCACATGTGTGTATTGATGTTTGTTCACCTGAACGAGCATTCATCTTTGGCCAGTAGTTAGAAATATAGCAAAAACGAAACCTTGATACATATCCTTCATACTTCGGTTATATACACATGAAAAAAATGTGCATTACTAATAATACTCCCTCCGTCCCTAAATATTTGACGCTGTTGATTTTTTTAAATATGTTTGATCGTTCGTCTTATTAAAAAAATAAGTAATTATTAATTCTTTTCCTATCATTTGATTTATTGTCAAATATACTTTTATGTATACATATAGTTTTACATATTTCACAAAAGTTTTTAAATAAGACGAACGGTCAAACATATTTAAAAAAGTCAACGGCGTCAAATATTTAGGGACGAAGGGAGTATATATTTAGAGACTAATAATGTTTTCCTTTCTCCTCTTATTTGTTAATTGGTGTGGTAATGAAGTACTAGTACCCCTTCAGCTCCATTTGCCCATCTATAAATCAGGGGGTCTTAAGGCTGCTACTACTCTGGACAAACCAGGCATTCGGAAACTGCAAATCTCAGACCATTCCCTTACTCTGATTTGTGAGAAACCAGTGGTGCCCTAAGAATGAGATGCATGGGGAATTTGAAACGAACAACCTGATCCTACAGAAGCTCCAGCTGAGGAACTACTAGTCATGTTAGCCCCTCACAAGTTTCTACTAGTCATGTTGCATGGCTACCAACACTTGCACACCGATTCCCAATCAATTGCGGATTGGATGGAGTATCTGGCTACCATCAGACCAACAAGTGAACGTAAGAAAATTGTAGGGATGCTGCTAATTTCCTGGTGGCATGTTTGGCTAGAGTGAAATTGGCGTCTCTTCCAACAAAAATCGCTTTCGCCGCTGCAAGTAGCCTTCTTGATCAGGGAGAATTTATACCTTATGTAATTTCGGTTCCTTTCGGTTTCTCCTTCCCAGGAAAACTGAGCTGCTTGTAGCCTATACTCTATTTCTCTTCTAATATATCCGGCAATGCCCTTGCCGTCTAATCTTTTCAAAAAACAAAAAGTTTGCTGTTGAAATAGCGTCAGATAGTACTGATGCTGATTTTGTTAATACTGTCTGCATGTGTAAAGACACAACGCAACAAGAGTGGCTCGTGCATGGTACACCTAGCGTCGATGATTAACGACACGATTGACTTATCTGCTTAATTGCTCGTGGTCGAGTTGCCATCGTTCGTCAGTTCCAAACTTTAAATCCAACCAGATAGTACTATTAGCTAGTCATAGCGTTGCAGTGTTTTCCTTTCGATCACCTCTCGTCTGGGTGGTGTGGCACTGAACTGAATACTGAAAGTGCTATAGCTATTACTTCCTCCGTTTTCAAATGTATGAGGCCGTTAATTTTTAACATAACATTTAATCATTCATCTTACTAAAAAGATAGATCAATGTTATTTAATTTGTTACGGCTTGTTTTATTATAAGATAAACTATAAATTTACCTTATATTTCACATATTTATACTAAAATTATGAATATAAGACTCTACCTCGCACAGGCTAGCTACTGCTCGTCTAGACAGAATCTTTTTGAGGCAAAATCCTCTAGGCAGGAATCAACAATTCAAAACAATAAATCCTGATCTCGCCTCGCTCCAAAACTGTAAATATCCTGATCATCTCCTTCCTCTCTGTTGGTAAGAAATCCGCTGTTAGGATCGGAGCAGAACATTGCATCGATCGGTGGTTCGACGAGATATGATGCCATTCTTCCCTGAGAATGGGATGCATGGGGAATCAGGGATGAACAACACCAATACAGATTTGCTCCGGTTCACATGGTAGCTGATCACAGCCCGGTGCGGCCGTGCTCTACTATGCTCCATGTCGTTCTCTCTCTTTCACATCACCCGCGAGCTGACACGATGTGAGTGATCCGCACGGCCGGCGCCGGTGCCGCTCGCCGGAGCAAACCTGAGCCGCAGGTCAGTCAGCGTTGCTGCCGAAACCATGTGTTGCTTTCTACTACGTTGATTAAATTATCTTTGGATCCTCCACTGAACTAATGCATGATGCATGCTATATATTGGATCAATTCTTGGTCCATCCTACAGATCAAGGAAGAGGATCGAAGAAAGTTGCAAGAGGGAACGCTGCAGGTGGTTGCTGAAGTTTTCAGCTCAAGATTTGCCTGGAGACGAATGCAAGTCAAGAGGATAGGGGTTGGTTAGATGTCAGCACTCTACTTGCAATGTCTACTGGATGTGATGGTTTTTGGTTTAGATCAAACAAAATGACAGTTTTGTTTTACTTAATTTGGATGTTGTCGGTTGTTATTTATTAAACAGTCTGTTCATTCCCTCAAAAAATGGGAGAGCTTTGCTCCCTTTCTCCAAAGAAAAATGGATTTGCGAAGCAGAGAAGGCCACATTGATCGAGAAACTTCACCACACTGTAAAACATTGGGATGTGCTTTGGTCCTCAACTTTAGATGAAAACTGTCGAAACTGGGAAAGCATTTTTTACAAGATAATTATGTAAATATTTCATAAAATTTGATAAGATGGATAAAGATGATACAAAACCACTATACAAACATGCACATCGAAATTCAATTTACAGATAAAGAAACAAAAATAACAAATTATATTTGTGCTGGAGAGGTATTATTCACAATAATCTAATTTTATTGTTTCTTTAATTATAGAAGATTTCAGTCTTAATGTTTGTGTATAGACTTGTGCCATTGTGATCAATTGTACTCATCATTTGCACGCATCTTAAATAGATACGAAAAGGCTGGAAAATATTGGTAGCATTGATCACAATGGCACAAGTTTATACATATTGAGTGGACATACAGGGGTATTTTGGTTAGCAAATAACGGAAAAAAGGAAAAAGAATGATTTTAATTGGGAAGAAATGGAGGAAATGGCACTTCAGCGTAGACGTCTTGGTTGAAAGTGGCAGTTTACCGAAACCTATTTAGGGAGTGGAAATCCAACGAAATCCTGTTGAGACAATGGTACAGTATCAAATTTCTCCCTACAGCCATAATGTTGTGTGCAAACATGTATCACTCGCTAGATTAATCTGCTTGCTCAATTCATCCAAAAAACGAACATGTATTACCATTAGGAAATATTGTAAAGTTTTATTGTTTCAGTAAGTGCTAGCTAGTCAGTGTGGATTGTCTGCAGTACACCCACGAGTCAGTGTCTGCTATTGCATCAGCAGTACTGCAGAGGATCTGCATCCCTAGCTAGTACTCCTCAGGCCATGGCCAACGCTCCACCGTGGAGGGTATCCCTAGCTCGCCAGGTAGGAACCGAACCACTTTTCGGCTAGGGGCCATCACCCTACAAAGAATCACGGACCTCTGCAGGGCTCCGAGCACCTCTGTAGCGCCCGTTCCGTCGTGGCGCCTAGCGGAAAAATTATCTCTTAAAAACCCTAATTGTGAAATTTGTTTCCTTGCTTGTTGTCTAGTGTCCGTGCCATCTCAAGATCTCAAATCCCCGATATATCGTCGAGTTCAATCCCGAATCCAAATCCTTCCAAATCAAATTCCTCCGCAAAAGTCTATTTTGCCTCCCCCGGGGTCGATGGGCCGAATTTCTCTCCGCCCATCTCCCCCTCTCCCCCCGGCCCTCTCCCCCCCCCCCGGCGCGCTCCCTCTCTCCCTCTCCCCATCCGCTCCGCCCGCGCGCTGCGCGCGCGTGCGCGTGAGCCGCCCGCGTCGAGCGCCCCTCCCTCTTCGCTCTGCCCGCGCGCGTGCGCGTGAGCCGCCCGCGCCGAGCCGAGCCCTCCTCTTCGCTCCCTCGCTGCCGCTCCCCGCGCGTCGTTCGCGCGCGCGCCAGCGTGGTCGTCGCCCGCGTCGCGTCTGCGCCGCCCAGCCCTGCTGCCCTGCCGCGCCTGCAGCCGCTCGGCCCCGCAGCCAGCGCGCGTGCCCGAGCCGCGCCACTCCATCCGCCGCGCCTCCCGTTGCAAGCCGCGCGCGCGTGCCGAGTGGCCGACCGCCTGGTCGCCCTGTAGTCAGCGCCTGCCCACGCCTGTCGCCCGTGTCGCCGCCCCGCTCCACACCGCCCCGCCGTCATCGCCGTCGTCATCGCCTCGGCCCCGCCACTCCGCGCGCAAGCCGCCAAGGGACGGAGGCAGAGCCCTCCTCCCTCTGCCGCGACGCCCCCGCGCCCCTCCTCCTTTTCCCAAAGAAGAAAGGGGCGAGCCCCCCTTTCCCTCCCTCCTTTTCCCCTTTTCCTCCCGCCGGCGTCATCCTCCCTCCGCCCTGTCGCCAATTGGACGCGAGCGCCGAGCGCCAGCTCACGCCTTGACCGCCCAAGTCGGTTCCAAACCAACATTGCCGCCCTTAAAGCCCAGGCGCCCTCCCTCTCTTCTCCTCCCATCGCCATTGTTGCCGCCGCCTTCCGAGCTCTGTCTCGCCTCCGCCGTTCATCGCCAAGCGCCGGGAGAGCCGGTGCGTTCGTGGACGCGGAAGGGGACTCCGGGCGCTCGTCTTCCTCCTCTTCCCCGGCCCGAGGCCGGAGAGATTACTCCCACGCCGTCGGCCTCTCGTCACAGCGCCCCTCCTCATCTCGGTAGTGCCTCCATCCGTTCGTCCTCCTCGCTCCATCTCTCGCCCTTAGTTTTCGGTAGTAGCTCGAGTAGCCTCCCCGTAACTAGCCGGCGCCGCCCCGACCGTTGCCGTCGCTCGCCGTGTGCTCGCCGCCGTCGCCGCCCGAGCTCCGTAGCACCCGCTCGTCGCCGGCCTCGCTCGGCGTAGCTCCGCCCAATCCGACGCTAGCAACGGATTCCCGTGGCCGCGTAAATGCTCTCACCGCCGGGAATTGGCCCCTCGTGACCTCGTCGCCGTTTCCCCCTTTGCCCTCCGCCGGTTGCCGCCGCCGAAATCCGCCGCCAACGGACTCCCTCCGGTGAATCTGAGCCGTTGGCTCGCTCCCTCTCCTTCTTCCTCGTCATCCCGGTGTACGCCCCGTCGCCCCTCATCGTCGCAAGGCGCCCCGGAGAAACCGCCGCCGCCCGCCGTCCATTCGCGGCCGGCGCCTTCGTCTTCCTCCCGCCAGCCCGCGTGGCAGCCACGTAGGCGCCACGTAGGCGCCACGTCGGCGCCAGCTCGTCCGAGATCGGGTCGGGCCGATCCCGGTCAGCCCCTCCCGTGCGCGCGTTCCACCGCGAGCCGTGAGGCTGCGCGTGGGCCTACCGCATCCGTCCCTCCGCGAACCACGCGCGTGCACCGCGTCCCTCCCCCGCCCGCGCGCGTGCGCCGCGTGCTCGCTCCGCACGGTGAACCGTGTCACCGACAAGCGGGTCCCACCCGGGACCGTGCGCAGTGAGCCCGGTCCACCGGCGCTCTCTCTCTCCTCGCCTCCCGCGCGCGCGTCTTGGGCCGCCTTGGGCCGGCCAGCCCATTTAGCTCGGCCGGACCGCTCCATTTCTCTTAGGCCGCGCCCTAGCCGCCCGAGAAAAGTCTATATTCCCTCCCTCTTTTCTTTCCTTTTATTTTCCTTTCTTTTATTTTCTTTTCCAAAAAGGATTTAATTAAATCCTTTTCCTTAAGACCAAAAATCCAATAATCTTAGAAATTCAATATCTTCCCAACCGTAAAACCGTTTGACTCCGTTCAACTTCCAAAATTTCTCAAATCTCGAGATCTATCTAATGGCACGCTTAGAGGTCATTAATAGGGCTTTATTTTCGCCGTTTGTTGAGTTGTCCCGTTTCGCGTGTAGTTTCGGAGCCCGAAGACCCGCGGTGCGAGGATTTCGAGGATCAAGCTCCAGATCTCGAGCAAGGCAAGCCACCTTTGAACATCTTGAGCCTATATTTGAATTTAATTATGTTGCTTGAAAAATATTATGCATTGATAGGATCGCACTTAATCTGTTTGTCTCGTCTGCAAGGCAGATTGGCGGACCTACCTAATTTGTTGCATTTGATCCTTCCTTTGTTAATCGTTATACCATGTTCCCTTGTAACCACCCAGTTGCGCCTCGGTGCTCGTGCACTCTGTGCGAGTATCGACGGATGCCTTCAAACTTAAAATCTAAATAACAACTTGGGTAAAACTTGGCTTTTACAAAAGACTTGGAAAACCCGACACCTGGGTCGGTGCTTGCGAACTAAATGAATTTCTAAAACCGCGGACCGGGGAACGTACCGGGTGCACGGTTTCCCGCTCTTGCACTTAAGGACCGTTTCCTTGGAATTTCATCCAAACATAAGTCAAGTACGACCACATGGGTGGAATGGGACACCCCTGGCTGAGTAACTAGCTTATCAAGGGAGCCTTGATGCCGAGAGACATGTGGATTCGCCGGGGTGGTGTCGGGGAGGACCCCTGGGCTTCCTGGCACAGTATGGTCTGGGACCTAACCTGTTGTTGGTCTGGGACCCCTCTCGTCGGCATATGGTAAACCTGTGTCGGCTTTCGAAATGCCTTGTCATGAAAGCTTGGAGGTCTCCCGACGTGGCTGATCCCCACGGGCTGGGTGATCCGGGTTAGTAATGTCGTGTGGGTAAAGTGTACCCCCTCTGTAGAGGCTAATAAACTATTCGAACAGCCGTGCCCACGGTCATGGGCGGATGCGAGGTGATTCCTAGCGTAGTTTTGTTTGACTACTGCTTGTGAAATTGCTGTTGTGGAAAGGGGTTCGATGTTTGAAAAAATCAGCAGCTGACGGGATCAGCTAGGCCCGGGTGGCCGTTTGAAAGTTGTTGGCCCGGGTGGCCGTTTGAAAAGCTGTTGGCCGGGTGCCAACCTTGATTCAATTCTAAAGACTGATACATTGCACATACTCCGACCGGACGAGACGCACTGTCTCAACCGTGTCGTTTGAGAAGCACTCACTTAGTTGTTTTTAGAAAAGAGTTCAAATAAAATCAATTATAAAAACAACAGCCTTTCTTTGAAGCCTGCATTAAACACTTATTTCCCATGGCTTGCTAAGTACTCCCGTACTCACCCTTGCTCTATATAAATAATCCCCCCCCAGTTGCTGAAGAAGATGAAGCGGAACCTACTGATGAGGAGTTCTTCCAGGAGCAAGCCGGCTACGATGAGTTTTAGGGTTTCGGCCTAGTTCCCAAGTCGCGCCTGTGTTGTTCGGTCCAAGTCCTGGCTTCCGTTTCCTTTTTATAATGCAGTTGTGAGCTCGGGATCTGTCCGCGGCCCAACATGACTGTACCCCTACTCTATAATAAAGAGACCTCTGTTGCTGTGATATTCTGTCTCCCTGTGATACCAGCACTGTTTCCTGGGACTGGTATCGATTAACAGGTTAATTTGGAGCGTCACGGGCTAGTTCCGGTCGGGACTAGTTCGGGGCGTGACAACCTCTACTCGCCCGGTCTCGAGAACAGCGAAGGCACGCTTGGGGAAGTGTGTTGGCGAGGTTGTCTCCTTGTGATGGATCCCCATCCAGCCCTTTTCCTTCTTCTTCTTCACCTCCGTTCTCTGTCGGGAAGAGATTTCATGCCACGGTGGCCGACGAGGGAGGAGAAGACGATGGGGGTATAGAGGTGGTGGCCTTTGTCAAGGGAAGACACCGCCTTTAAGCTCCGTCGGCCACCGACGCATCGATTTGCGTCGGCACCGGGAAGCCCATCAGCCACCGACACAAGTGCTCCCCTCTTCCTCGAGTGCTCCCCTCTGCCGCGCTCCGCCGCCCCGCTCCACCACAGATCCGCCTGTGACGCTACTGCCCCACCGGGAAGGAGAGAGGCATCGCTGCCAATGCAGCTACCGCCGCTGCCGGGGAGGGGATGGGAGAGGAGAGGCGACCGCCGGTGAGTGGAGCTCGAGGTAGTTGTGTCGCTATTGGTGTCGACAGATGGAGAGGAGTGGGGTGGAGGATTGGGGTGTCGGTGGGGAGAAGAGGGAGGGAGGAGAGATTTTATATTAATTTCTGGATTTTTGGGTGTTCAGTTTAAAATTTGAACTTCTATATATAAATTGGAAAATTGTGATGACTAAAATAAAAAACACCAGGGGCTGAAATTAAAATATGAGGCCCTGTTTAGATTCCAACTTTTTTCTTTAAACTTTCAATTTTTCCGTCACATCGTTCCAATTTTTTTAAACTTATAATTTTGGCGTGGAACTAAACACAGCCTGAGACTACCACCTGAAGCCATTTACACTGTGGGAAATTAGTTTTTAGGAGTGTTGTCCTATCGGGCCCATAAATTAGGCTACAGCTCGGTACTCCTTTGTGCAGAACCAGCACTAGAAAAAAGTAAACCCTGACCACCTTTCTGTGTCTGTTGGAAAGCAGCAACGAGAAAAGAGTAGAGATAGAACGTTGTCTCGCTCTCTCGCTGGTTCGACGATGCGATATGTCCTGAGAATGGGATGCATTGGGAATCCAATACGAACAATCTCGAGATAGAGAGGCTTCAGACAAGACGTCACTGCTCATGTTAGCGTCCTAGGAACCAACGATATAGTGGAGTAGTATGCTCTACTCCCTCCGTAAAAAAAAAAAGATAAACCCTGACTTCTATGTCTAATATTTGACCGTCCGTCTTATTTAAAAAAAATATAAAAAAAATTAAAAAGACAAGTCACGTACAAAGTATTAATCATATTTTATCATCTAACAACAATAAAAATACAAATTATAAAAAAATTTCATATAAGACGGACAGTTAAAGTTGGACACGGAAACCCAGGGTTTGTCTTTTTTCTTGGACGGAGGAAGTAGTTCACTATGTACGCAGCGATTGCAGAGTGATAAGTGATGTTCCTGTCCAGTTGGCTTGCAAGGCGCAGCTTCTTCGACCTGCAAATTAAGAGCAATTGTACGGTCTTTGAGAAGTTATCATGAGGTACCACTTTTTTTATTGTAAATTTGGTACCTCTTGGTATCTAGATACTATGAGATGTCATGAGGTACCAAATTTTACACTAAATTTTTGGGTACCTTATAGTACCTTCTTAAAAACCGTAGAATTGCTCGTAAATTAATTGATCATCAACGGAACACCTTTATGCTGAGCCCGTTAATTTATGGCCAAGAGATTCAGCCGCTGCGTGGTCTACTCGTGCAGATGATCCGTTGGTTTATTTTTTTCAGGTTGTCTCTTCTCTAAGCTTTGCTTCTGAGTTGGTGAAGACTGAAGAAAGCAGCGTGAAAAAAAAAAGAACTTCTCTAAGTTCGTCGATCAGCTGCATGACTGAATCATTCTCTCTGTGCTGAAAGACGAGAAGGCAAAGGCTCATGCAATGTTCATCCATGTAGTGCTCCCTTCCTCTTTTGTAAAAGGTCATAGTAGTATAAACTCTACATGAACCATTCACAATGGCTAATCAATTAATTAATCTTCACATTACAATTACTTCTACGGAATCTCAGAAAAAACATTTGGCAATTGGCAGATTGTTTCCCCTTAAAACTTCTAAAATTTTGACAATCATATATATGTGATTCAAGATTCGTGGTAGGGAGGAAGAGAAAAATAAGATATGATTGAACCCATGATGGCCTGCTAGCACACTAGCAGCATTAGCCATGCGCACAACCGTATGTTTATCATAGATGAGAACGAGTTACATACAAGTTGCAATCTAATTAAATGCTAGATACAATGTAATTATATTAAAATTATAATATAGCTATATTTGAAAGTTTTTCATAAAAAAATATTAAATGTTATATAGTTACTTCATTGCTTTTATAGGCAAGTGGGTCTATACTAGTTAGATTCACCTCTCTAATGTTCATAAACTAAAATGTTTCCCCTTCTCCTCATGGATGATTGGTGTGGCATCAAAGTGCTAGTAAGTAGACGAGACCCCGCGCGTTGCGGTGGGAATTTAATAGAATTGATTTGATGAAGCTCTTAAGGATAATATATGAAATGAACTAACACTTATGCTTCTATGCTCCTCACTAAAACAACCCGCACGGATATTAAAGCTCATGAATGGTTTAGATTAAAAAGTTGCTTAACAGAGTAAAAGTCATTAGGAAGGGGCAGTTTTGTCCTGGATGAAGTTATCACATACTCGATCAGCCGATGAGGAGTTACAAATTGATGACTCGTATCGCCGGCATTCTAATTGCTGAGCCACCCCCTTCTTCTCTCGCCACACCGCCTTTCCCGTTAGTCTACCGCGGCGTGCTCCCTGCCTTCGTCCACTTCTGATTTTTCTGATTTTTCTTGTCATGCTTCTTATCTCTACCCATCTCATTTTTTGATTTGGCAAGAACCGTAGCCTGAACATGGATGCTAATCAAATGGTGGATTGAGGTGATGCACATGTGTAGCTGCAACAGAGGAGGATTCGCTGTTTTGGAATCTTGGAATGCCTTCTTTTCTTCTCTCGTACTTGCGATCGAGTGCGGCGACAGGCGAGGCGGCGCTGCGTCAAGATTGAACGCCCGTGATACGGGTAACCACCTCAAGGACGAAATTGCCCTTCCTAATAACGTTTAGCCTGTTAATCACCTTTTAATATAGACCATTCACCATCTTTAATATTCGTGCGTTTTTTTTTCTGAGGAGCATAGAAGCACATCACTTAAAGTTTAGTGTGAAATTCAGCAACAAAGAAAACTTCAAACTAAAATTAGCATTTCTGGACACCAACTGCAATCTGCACTGGATGAGGTGAGCCGAACTGGATCTCAGCACGCCGAACTGGATCTCAACACCTGAAGCCGCCGTCGTCGTCTTGAACCACGCGGTTGAGGTATGCCATCAACCACTGCGCGAATGAGTAGCAGGTCCTGGCATCGCATAGGTGGAGGGGTGGTGTCGTCTCGAACCGCCGGCTAACCACGCGATTAATTAGGAGGTGGGCAGGGAGATTAACGTCATAGGTGGGAGGCTGGGAGCCCATCTCGTCGTACATCATGATGGGTCATCGTAACGTTTGTGTGCATGGCTGTTGAATGTATCCATCCAGATGGCACTTGATCTAGCGTCATATCACTTGATCCTACGACTGTAAAATAACGATGACGTGGCTTCACCTCAAGAAGTTTTTAATAGAGTGGGCTCTGAAATCTCAATAGGGTAGCTTTATAGGAGTTAATACCTGTAGTGGTGTAACGCTACGCTTCTGCGAAACGTTAAAAAACTAATTCGGCAAAATCCTATATGCGAAAATTTCGTTCTTTGTGTGAGAGTCTAAGTCGTGCCATGGATCTCAATTCTATCTCCCGTTGTTCACCCTCGTCACCATCAAAATCCTCCACCTCGACTTCCTCCTTCCAATTCAAGTCTCCGAAACTTAAACGTCTCCTTTAAATCCTCGCCAAATACTTGTCCTCGTTCCCAAAAATATCAAAATCTCATTTTGAATCTCTTCCTTGACTTCTCCTCGAGTCTCCCTTGATTCCTCCCTAAACCCTCGAGTTCGAATGTCAAATTTGAATTCGAATCCAAACCCTGAATCTCTCCAATTCTCTCCAATTCAATTCCTCTGGAAAAGTCTATTTTGCCTCCCTTTGTTTTTGTGGGCCGAATTCCTCTCCCTTGGCCCATCCCTCCTCTCAGCCTGTTTCCCCTCCCCTTCGCACGTGCTGAGCACGCGCATCGTGCCCGAGCCGAGAGAGAGCGCCTCCCTCTCTCTCTCGCTCTCTCTGTTTCTCTCTCTCGTCGAGCTCTCCCACCAGCGCCGGTTTCCCGCCGTCGCCGTTTGAATCCGGCCGCGCCCTCGCATCCGCGCGCGCGCTCGCGCGTGGCCAACCACCCGGTCGCCGCCGCGTCGGCCCCGCCGCGCCTGCGCCCCGCAGCCGCCCATGCTCGGTCGCTCCAAGCCACGTGCGTCCAAATCCCGGAGGCAGAGCCTCTCTCTCCCTCCTCCTTTCTCCCAAAATGGCATGGGCAGAGCCCCCTTTCCTTCCTCCCCTTTTTCCTTTCTCCCCTTCCCGGACTGGCGCCCTGTCTCCACCGCGTGGCACCTAGCGCCATGGACACCGAGCGCCAGCTCGCCCCCGCGCCAGCCCGCGCTGCTCCTCTCACTCCCGCGGTTCGATTTCCACCGCCCGATCGACCGCCTTTGCCGCCCCTTGCATCCTCGTCGTCTGCCGCTCTTGCGTCGCCCGTGACCGCCAGCCAAGCTAGCGCGACCACCATCTCCCGCTCCTTGACCGCATAGGTCAGTTTCCTCCCCAAACCGACTTCACCACCATCTATAAAACCCAAGCCGCCCCAAACCCCTTCCTCTCTCGTTTTCACTCGCCTCACACCCACCGCGCCATTGCCGCCGAACTTCCATCACCGCCGCGCCATTATTGCTGCTCGCCCCTCTCTCGCCGTCGCCGTCCGCCGCCGAGCACCGGAGGAGCCGGTGCATGCGTGGACGCGTGACGAGGAGCTCCAGGCTGCCCATCGCCACCTCTCCCTCCCTTCTTCCCCGGCCGCGCACCCTCGGTGCCACGCCGCCCCGCCATCGCGTCCGCCTCGCCGCGACTCCATACACTCCACCGACGTCGTTTCTCTCGTCGGTGAGCTCCCCACCGAACCACTTTCCACTATCGCTCGCCGCGCCACGCCCGCCACCGACGCCGCTCCTCTCTCGTCAGTGAGCGCCCCCTGTCCTCTCCCCTCCCTAGGCTCTAGGCGACTTCACCGTCCTTGTCCCCTCGCGCCTAGACGCTCGCTCGGCTCCACCGTCGCCGTCGTAGCCACCGCGCGCCTTTGCTCTGTTCCGGAGGTCGCTCGCCGTCGCCATGACTCCCTAGGCTAGCTCATCGCCGCCCGTCGCTTGAAACGAGTTCCCGGAGCCGTGTAGAAGCTCCTTCCCCAGTGAATAGGACTCCCGTTGCCCCGGCGAGTTTTCCCCTTTTCTCCGCCGGCGATGGCCGCCGCCGCAATCCGCCGCCGTCGGCCCTTCTCTCGCCGATTCCTTGCGCCGCGACCCTCCCCGTGTCCTCTTGAACCTTCCCAGACTGCCGCCCCAGTTGCCGGCCTCCCCACCCGCTCCCACGCCATGCCGCCTCTTCCGCCGCCGCATAGCGCCGCCGCGAGTTCGAACGCGGCGACCATTGGGTCCCGCGCCCCCGTGTCGCAACTACGAATTGGTTCGGCTAAGCCCGACCCCGCGCCCCCTCGTCCCTTCTCTCGCGCATCCGCGTCCGGCATCCGGCGAGCTTCGCCGCCGCCGCCAGCCGCCGTCGCGCATCCTCTCCCCGATCCAAGCCGTGGAATGGCTTCCCCTCCTCCTCCTCTCGCCACCGGTGCCAGCCGCTTCCTCCGGTTCGCCGCCGTTCGTCGGCGCCTCTCGGCCGCCGCGAGCCGTTGGATCCTGGCTCCCTTTCCTCCATCCAATGTGGCTGCCCGCGTGGCGTTGACCGGGCCCGCCCCTACCCAGTCAGCCGGTCAGCCGCCTCCTCTCTCTCCCCCGCTCATGGGCTCGGCCCACCAGCCGTCCCCCCCCCCCCCCTCCTCGGCCTTTTGAGACAAAGGAAGTTCATATGTCCTGCCTCCTTGCCGAGCCTAACACACATGCAACAAGTCCATATTTCCCCCTCCACCAAATCAGCTTCCCTACACATAAGTCCATCTTTCCTCCCTTGTTGGTCCCACATGTCAATGAGTAATTAAAGAATATTCTTGGGAATATTCTTTTCCAGAAAATTCCGATAAATCATCTCCTTGTCCAGAAAACCCTATTAAACTTCCAAAATTCATATCTCTCGATCCGTTCGTCCGATTGACCCCGTTCCACTTCCAGTATTTCTGTAAAATCGAGATCTATTTAATGGCACTATTATTTAGTCTAAATAGGATCTTTTTCTTGGTCTTTTGTTTAGGTTTTGATTGTTTGCGTATAGTTGCGGTTACCGGATTTTTGTCGATCGCGGGTTTTCTCGAAGATACGTGAAGCTTTGTGAAGACCTTGAGCAAGGCAAGTCAGCCTTTGACCAATTGCTCCTATAATTGGAAAATCATTATTATTTTGTTTGCAACTTACATTATTAGAATCACACACTTAACTTGCTTGGCCTCGATTTGCGTGCCAAACCGATAGACCTACCCAGTAATCGCACTAATTCCTGTCGGCTGTACTACCGTGATTCCTTGTCGCTCCACCTTTGTGGTACTTCGGTATTCGTGCTCTCTGAGCGCGTATACCAACTATTCCACATACACCGTTGTGTGTCGATAATTTGGGAAATGGGTTTGAGAAACCTTGAAAAACCCGACATGTGGTGTCGGCGTGTTTGAAAATAAAATAAATTGTGAAAACTCGCGATGCGGGAGTTGTGCCTATGTGGCATTGTCCCGTATTCGCATATAAGGACCGATTCCTGTGGGAAATTCATCCGAGCATATAACAAGTGCGACCACACGGGTGCAATGGGACGCCCCTTGCTGAGTAAATAGCAAACCAGGGAAGCCTTGATGCCAAGAGACATGTGGATTCAACGGGGTGGTGTCGGGTAGAACCCTCGGGCTTCCTGGCACAATATGGTCTGAGACCTAACCTGTTGTCGGTCTGGGACCCCTCTCGTTGGCATATGGCAACCCTGTGTTGGCTTTCGAAATGCCTTGTCATGAAATCCTTAGGGTCTCATGAAAGCCTTAGGGTCTCCCGACGTGGCTGATCTCACGGGCTGGGCGATCCGGGTTAGTAATGTCGTGTGGGTAAAGTGTACCCACTCTATAGAGGTTAACTAACTGTTCGAATAGATGTGCCCGCGGTCATGGGCAGATGTGAGGTGTTTCCTGTAGCGTAGATTTGTTTGCCTGTGCTTTGTGAAAAGTTGTTGTGGTGTGGGAATCGTTACCAGAATCAGCCTATGTGGCAGATGGATGACCTGAGTGGTCAAGAAACGAATCTGTGTGATTCGGGATGTCTACGGGCATCATAGACTAGGCTTCCCGAGTGGAAGCGGATTGTTGTGCTGCTGGGCAGTTGGACTCTAGGAGTCCGAGAAAATAAAAAGGCTCTGGGAGCCGCTTAATCAAGTGAAATTGCTCTGAGAGCCGAGAAGTAATGATCTGACCTGGGGGGTCAGTACATTACCAATTGAGTTGTTGAAAAACATCTCTTAAAGTCGAATCGAGACACAAGCCTCTTTTCGGCCCAAACTTAGAAAGAAGTAAACCACTTAGTGATTTCAAAATGATTTCAAAACAAAAGATTTGCAAAACAACCTTGCCTCTCTTCCAAGCTTGCATTAAACACCTAAGTTCCCGTGACTTGCTGAGTACAAAAGTACTCACCCTTGCTCTATATAAATATATATAGTTCCTCCGTCCTAAAGCTGAAGATGAAGTAAAGTGAAGATTAGGGTTTCGTCATGGTTCCTAGCCGTCGCCTGTGGTGTTGGGTGTTAGTTCGTTTGTTCCGCTGCTGCTGTTGTTATTGGTGTTTCCTCGTCTGTGTCGTCGGTTGCATTCTCGGGCTGTTCTGAGCTGCAACCTAAGTTAAGGTAAATAAGTCATCTATTTATTTTAAGGATTTGCAATGATTCATGTTTGTCACCGTGGGTACCAGCACTATGTCCTGGGACTGGTACTGAGATCGCGGTTTCGTAGAAAGCGGTTCGCGCCGTTATTCCTACGACACGCTCCTGTCAGGTGCCGTTGTACGGCGGTGCCAGATCGGGGTGTGACAAAGATGGTATCAGAGCATTAGTTGGCCCTAGGATCGAAACCCCTGAAAAGGATGGCATTATTTGAGTACAAAAACTATTTGTGAAAACTAAGGTGTCGTTGTTCCCCTTTAGCTCCAATTTTGTGAAAAATCTTTTCGTGTCCAAAAGGTAGAAGCTAGTCATTTGTTTTGACTTTTGACCTAGAATAAACCTGTCTTCACACCCAGTTGAAGAAAGGTGTGCTCAAGCCTCTAGGTGTCTTAGTTAAGCCCCATTGATAAGAAGACCTTAGCTCCGTCACCCGCTCGGTAGGAGTGGTGGTAAACTAGTGCGTGCGTGAGTTTTGTTTGGTAGTCCGTGTTAAGGTGTTAGACCAGTTGGGATACCAGCTGGAATACACCACCTAAGTCTTCTGCGTTTGTGAAAATCGTATTTGTTTGCGTGTGCTTTGTGAAAAGTTGTTGTGGTGTGGGAATCGTTACCAGAATCAGCCTATGTGGCAGATAGATGACCTGACTGGTCAAGAAACGAATCTGTGTGATTCGGGATGTCTACGGGCATCATAGACTAGGCTTCCCGAGTGGAAGCGGATTGTTGTGCTGCTGGGCAGTTGGCCTCTGGGAGTCCGAGAAAATGAAAAGGCTATGGGAGCCGCTTAATCAAGTGAAAAGTCTAGTTTGCCTCCCTCAGGTTCGGTGGGACGATTCCCCTCTCGGCCCATCTCTCTCTCTCTCTCTCTCTCTCTCCCTCAGCCTTCCCCTCGCTCTACCCGTGCGCCGCACGCGCGTGCGCGTGAGCCGACGCCGAGCCGAGCGCTCTCCCCCTCTCTTGTTCTCTCTCCCCACTCCATCCCTGGCAAGCTCCCCGCCGCGTTTTTGAGTTCCCCGCGCACCGTTGCCTCGCGCGCGCGCCCGCGCGGTCGCCGCCCGTGCCGCGCCTGCGCCGCCTAGCCGCTGCTCTGCCGCGCCCTGCCCCGCGAGCCCGCGCGCGTGCCAGAGCCGCGCCGCCCGCATCCATCCAAAAACCGGAGGTTGCACCTCCCGCTCCCATCTCTCTCCCTTCCCAAATCGGCATAGCGCGAGCTCCCTTTCTCCCCCTCCGTTTCTCCCTTTCCCCTCTCGGCCCGGCCCCTGCTTCCTCCGTTCGGTTCCCGTGCCATGGACGCAGAGGAGCAGCCGCGCCAGCTGTCTCCCCTGCCTTTTGACCACGCCCGTGAACCCATCCCTTCCCCTCGAAGCTCTCTCGCCCCAGTGCCGCTCGAGGTCGGTTTCCTCTCCTCCCGAACCGGCATAGCCACCCCTTAAAAGCCGCCCCTCCCCCTCTCGCTCGATCCCCCTGTTTCGCTCCAAGCTGCCGCACCGTTGCCGCCTCGTCCGTGCCCTGTTCGCCGTCGCCTTCCGCCGTTGCGTGTGCCGGAGGAGCCGGTGCGTGCTAGGAACGGAAGGGGACTCCGGGCGCACATCTTCCTCCTCTTCCCTAGCCCGAGGCCGGAGCGATCACGCCCCACGCCGTCGGCCATCGTCACAACGCCCTCCTCTGCAGTGGTAGTGCATCCTCTCCATTCTCCTTCCTCGCTCCATCTCCTCCCCTTAGACTCAGGTAGTAGCTCGAGTAGACCCCCCGTAGCTAGCTGGCGCTGCCCCAAGCCTTGCCGCCGCCCGCTGTGTGCTCGCCGCCGTCGCCGCCCGAGCTCAGTAGCGCCTCTCGTCGCCGGCCTCGCTCGGCGTAGCTCCGCCCAATCCGACGCTAGAAACGGACTCCGGTGGCCGCGTAGATGCTCTGTTCCGGAGGAATCGAACTCCCGTCGCGCCGTCGCCGTTTCCCCCTTTTCTCGCCGCCGAATGCCGCCGCCGCAATCCGCCGCCATCGAGCATCCCCTGGCGAATCCAAGCCGTTGGCTCGTCCCCTCTCAACCCGTGCTACCTCCCGGTGTGCTCTCTTTCGCCTGTACCGCCGTGGTTCGCCCCGCCGTTCGCAGCCGCCGTCCGCCGTCCGTTCCGGCCGACGCCTTCTTCAACCTCCCGTCGGCCCGCGTGGCAGTCACGTAGGCGCCACGTCGGCGCCACCTCGGCCAGGACCGGGTCAAGCCGACCTCGGCCCACCGCTCCCCTCCGCATCGCTTGCGCCCGCGGTCCACCGCGAGCCGTGAGGCTACGCGTGGGCCCGCCGCATCCGCGTCCTCTACGAGCTGCGCCCCCCTCCGAACCCTAGCGCCGCGCTGCCTGCTCCCCGCTCACGGTGAGCCAAGCCGCCGACAAGCGGGTCCCACTCGGGGCCATGCAAGGTGGACTCGGCCCACCGGTTCCCCCTCCCTCTCTCCCCGCGCGTGCCCTTGGGCCGCCTTCTCGGGCCGGCCGGCCCATTTAGCTCGACCGAGCCGCCCTTTTCTCTCAGGCCGAGCCCTAGCCGCCCGAGGGAAGTCTATTTCCCCTTCCTCTTTCTTTTCTTTTTCCAAAAGGGTTTAATTAAATCCTTTTTCCTTTAGATCAAAAATCCAATAATCTTAGAAATTCAATATCTTCTCAACCGTACATCCGATTGACTCCGTTCAACTTCCAAAATTCCTCAAATCTCAAGATCTATCTAATGGCACGCTTAGAGGTCAATAATAGGGCTTTGTTTTCGCCGTTTGTTGAGTTGTCCCATTTCGCGTGTAGTTTCGGAGCCCGAAGACCCGCAGTGTGAGGATTTCGAGGATCAAGCTCAAGATCTCGAGCAAGGCAAGTCACTTTTGATCATCTTGCACCTATAATTTAAATCTAAGTATTTCTTTTCCGCAAATGTTGCATGAATAGGTTTAACACAAGTAATTCGGCCGCGGCTTGTGAGATAGCCTGCCGGCCCCAATCCTAATTGCTGCAATTACCCTCCGTGAATTATTGAACACTTGAACCTCCTTTGTCAACTGTTGTGCTTCGATGCACGGGCCTTCGGGCACGGGCATCAGAACACCTCCCCTCAAATTTAAAATATCCAACTATGGGTAAAATTTGGGGTTTTACAAAAGACTTGGAAAACCCGACACATGGGTCGGTGCTTGCGAACTAAATGAATTTCCAAAACCGCAGACCGGGGGACGTACCGGGAGTACGGTTTCCCGTTCTTGCACTTAAGGACCGTTTCCCTAGGAATTTCATCCGAACATAAGACAAGTGCGACCACATGGGTGAAATGGGACGCCCCTGGCTGAGTAATTAGCTAATCAGGGGAGCCATGATGCCAAGAGACATGTGGATTCAACGGGGTGGTGCCGGGGAGAACCCCCGGGCTTCCTGGCACAGTATGGTCTGGGACCTAACCTGATGTCGGTCTAGGACCCCTCTCGTTGGCATATGGTGAACCTGTGTCGGCTTTCGAAATGCCTTGTCATGAAAGCCTCAAGGTCTCCAGACGTGGCCGTTCCACACGGGCTAGGTGACCAAGGCTAGTAACGTCGTGTGGGTAAAGTGTACTCCCTCTGCAGAGGTTATTAAATTGTTCGAACAGCCGTGCCCACGGTCATGGGCGGATGTGAGGTGATTCCTAGCGTAGTTTTGTTTGACTACTACTTTGTGAAATTGCTGTTGTGGAATGGGATCGATGTTTGGAAAATCTGCGGCTGATAGGATCAGCTAGGCCTGGGTGGCCATTTGAAAGCTGTTGGCCGGGTGCCAACCTTGATCAATTCAAAGACTGATACACTGCACATACTCCGACCGGACAAGACGCACTGTCTCATTCGTGTCGTTTGAGAAGCACTCGCTTAGTTGTTTCAAAAAGGAGTTTAAATAAAATCAATTGCAAAAACAACAGCCTTTCCTTTGAAGCCTGCATTAAACACTTAATTCCCATGGCTTGCTGAGTACTCCTGTACTCACCCTTGCTCTATATAAATAATACCCCCCCAGTCGCTGAAGAGGATGAAGTGGATCCCGCTGATGAGGAGTTCTTCCAGGAGCAAGTCGGCTACGATGAGTTTTAGGGTTTCGGTCTAGTTCCCAAGTCGCGCCTGTGATGATTGGTCCAAGTCTTGGCTTCCGCTTTCCCTTTTGTAATGCAGTTGTGAGCTCGGGATCTATCCGCAGCCCAACATGACTGTACTCCTACTCTGTAATAAAGAGACCTCTGTTGCTGTGATATTCTGTCTTCCTGTGATATCAGCACTGTTTCCTGGGACTGGTATCGATTAACAGGTTAATTTGGAGCGTCACGGGCAAGTTCCGTTCGGGGCTAGTTCAGGGCGTGACAAAAACCTTTCACGAGACGCTCCATGCAAAATTGACATTGGGGTATGCTTCAATCTTAGAACTTCCAATGAAGAATGAGTACAATAGAAACATGCTAGGTTACTTACGGAATACGGATCATCCTCATCAGCATCCGTCATGTTGTGTATGAGATATTGAGAATTGCCATAGGCCCCATATAACTATGGATGACTAAAGTTGATGACAAGTAATGCACTACATACTATCAAGCAATCACAAATTCACAATAATTCACACTATGATGAACAATATATATTATGAGCAATTTTACAGTTCTTGATGAGGTACTATATGTATCAAAAATTTAGTGTAAAATTTAGTACCTCAAGGACATAAAATTCTCATATATTATACTATATTGTACACTTAAAACAACTACACATGGTACACTTGAATCAACTACACATGGTTGTTGACTCAGTGTAACACTTGGGTTCTAATTAAGGTGTCATTATTTTCTAAAGTTTGGGCTAGTTAGTGCTCTATATTGTCACACGGCGAGGCCACTGGGACAAGAGATAGGGAGGAGGGTTGTGGTGGAGGGGCTTCATTGGCAGTATGCTCCAGCTGCGCCCACACCGAGGCTCGTGGAGGCGGCGAGCGCGGCTACCGGCCATGGGGCAAGGTGAGAAAAGAGATGAGGAAGGAGGCATCGTGAAGTTTGGAAGTGCTTGTTGAGTTGTGCATCCGTGGGGCAATTTTGTTGCCGTGGGCCAAGGTGAGGCCGTTGATTCCGGCTGCTCTCGCTAGCTTCCGTCCGATGTGGATCGAACGGACCAACACCGCATGATTTTTCTCTGATGTAGCTTGGTTCCTGAATCACTTACCTCTTTGTCCTACCGGATGATACCAATATCATTCAGAAAATAATGTACTCCCTCCATCCCAATATAAACGTATTTTGAAGAGGATGTGACATATTATAGGACTGTGAATTTGAACTGATATTCTCTTCTAGAATGCACTTATATGGGGACGGAGACTCTATCCTCTCATCTGGTTGGTGTGCCGCTAGTACTTTGTCAGTGCCCATATACAGATATACTGTGCTAGCTTGGTACTTTCTCCGTCCCAAAATAAAACATAACCCAATATTTGAATCTGGACAGATTCAAATAAATTCAGGATTGGGTTTTTTAGATGGAGGGAGTACTCCTCTATGCACTAGCACCAGAAAAGTAAACCCTGATCATGCATCACATTTCTGTGTCGACTGTCGGAAAGCAGCAATGAAGAAAGAGTAGATAGAACATTATAAGCGATATCTCTAAGAGCACCCGCAATGGTAAAGTAATGTGCTATCTATAAAACATGTACATCTCAGCAATAGACTAGATTAATAGTAAATCACTTCAATGGTATGTCTACATGGGTATCTATAGCTCTCTAATTCATTGCCTCGTTTTTCTCTATAGACTATCTCTAAGTTAGTAGATAACTTTGCTCTCTCTCTTCATTTAATCTCTTCCAAGTAGGAAAATATGCTGACATGGATCTCTTGTAGATAGCATATAGATAACCATTGAGGGTGCCCTAAGAATGGGATGCATTGGGAACTTGACACAAACAACCTCGACAATTCGACATAGAGAGGCTCTAGAGGAGGCATCACTGGTGACGTTAGCCTCTCAGGAACCAACAATGTGATGGAGTGGTACCGTGTGCTCTAGCTCATCAGTGACCAGTAATGCTCCTGTCCGCTTGGCTTGCAACGGGCACGCGGCATTTTTTATCGTCCCTACCACACATGATTGTTGCAGCCCTCGAATTTTTTTTAAGGGAAGTGTTGCCACTGAAAATTAATACTCAATTAATCATGAGCTAATAGCTCATCTCGTTTTACGTATCTTCTCAATCTCCTCAATCCCCTTATTCTCAAACACACCCTAAGGGCCCATTCGTTTCGACTGTACTGCTTTGAGCGACTCTCTCGTTAATCGTTAACATGTTCCCCGAACGATAAATAGAGTGCTTTTGAAAAAAAAATCTATACTAAAGTTCTTTCAATAAATAAATAATTTTATTTTCAAGTTTATAGTAAATAATACTCGATTAATATAATAGTTCACCGTTCTACTACTGCTCGTTCCCTTGAAGGATCAGCATTACTTGCGAACTGCAAAACTTGCCCATAGCGATTGTTTTTTATTTTCTTTGATGGTTGCGATGATTATATTTTATAGGAATGGGATGTGTTGGGATTTCACATACAAGATGAGTGCAATATCAACGCTCAAAACGAGATGTTGTACTCGTATGTTGTCACATTTGGTGTTGATTTCATGGATTTCTTCCTCTAGGTTTCTACCATGATCATTGTTTCTGAGATTCGGGAAGCCAGCTCCCTCCCAAGCATCGGGATGTGTTTCGATTTATTAGTCGCGATAGATTCCAAGAGCTGCAACAATTCAATGTGCTATGGAAAATCATTAATACATGATTAATTAAGTTTTAATTATTTTAAACTTATAAAATAGATGTATATGATATTTTAAAGCAACTTCTATAAAAAAAATTTCATACAAAATATACCGTTTAATAACTTGAAAAGCATGTTAATGAAAATAAAGATAAATCTATATATTAATCGAAAAGAAGAGGGCCAAACTAACCGAGAATCAGAGTGCGTAGGTCTAGCACCTGGATCACAAGTTGAGAAAAGACTACATTCCCGATGAGCATGGATAATACATATGTGATCAAGAAATAAGTAAAGAAATTATTGTATTTTGGAACAGATTTTGAATGCTAGAAGTGAAATAAACTCTAGTCGCTGACATCATTTCTTCAATGAATTTTCAGCTGAGAATTTACGTGCATCTTGTAGATGCTATTTCGATTTTGATTCGAATCGTCAATCTTTTTTCATGCAATGTCCTCATTTGTTATTGGCTGGGAAGAAATGTGGATGATGCATGCATCGAATTTGTTTTTTTAATGCGTCAAATTTGTTACCGAGTAAATATAGTGAGAGTTATTAGTTTTCCTTGTTCTTTTTTCACTCATGTAATACGATGATTAATTAGGAACGGAGGAAAAATTAATTAGCTACTCCTAATCATTGTCTTGCCGGTGATATCATTAAGAGCCTTTAATTTCTCCAAACATCTCTGGTTGGTATGGCACTGAAGTGCTAGCTAGTGTACCTCGTCAAGCGCATATAAAAATAAGCTAACTGATGCTTCTCTACTGCGAAGAAATAGCACTAGAAAATATAAAATCTTACTGTCACATTTATTTAAGCCTTACCGTACCCATCACCTTTTTCTATATGCGGAAAAGCAACCATGAGAAAGAATAGAACATTTGTCACGGCGATTCGATGATATCATGTCTTGAGAATGGAATGCATGGGGAAATCGAGATGAACAACGTTGATGCTCCAGTTATCACACCGCCGGTCACGTTAGCCACGTATTCAGTGTCGTAGGAGATCATGTTCTAGTTTATTTTGTGTGAAGAGCATATGCTGACAATGATGTGATCGATCGGCACGAACCGGAGCGGATCTATCCATAAATTATACTAACATTATAATTTAAATATAATTGACATGCTATAACAATACATCAATAGATATATTATGGCATCTAACGAATCAGTTTTCTAGATCGGCCACTAGACACGGGGATTCTTTCCCTCGGCTTGCCCAGGACAGTGAGTGTGCCGCCTATACGCGAGGCCACTTGTTGCATGTGGTCACAACGCGTGATGTTGCTCTGGATAAATAAATGGCAGCGCTGTGCTAGGTAAACAAAAGTAAGGCAGGAGCACACCTCGAGTGAGATGATGTAGTATATAAAGCAAACCAACATATCGCAAGGCACACACATCCTATGGTGATCTCGAAATCTAGAGTAGTCCTTTGATTAGAAAAGAAGTTGTGGAAGTTAACTACAGCGTCCATTTTTTCCTCCTCCCACTACATTGTGAAATATAAATAGTTTGTTATGCTTCATGAGTTCATTGTATGCACGTGACAAATTAAACATATGGGTTATAAAATGAGCTTAGCTTAACTGGTTGGATTTCTTGTGATGAAATCAACCCACACGCGTTATAGTCCTAAACTTGACACGGGTGCTCACATTTATTGCTAATTATTCTTTCAGTGGTAGACGACGTACCCATCGACAACGAGATGTCCGTGATGACTTCGTTAATCTCAATATATATCGGTCCAGGTTTTTTGGATGCTTATTGGGATAGGGCGAGGCATGTGTGCGTTTATAGGGGTGGGTGTGAGTGCATTATGAGCGCTTACATTTGTACTACGCTTCTAAAAGAAATTATACGCGTATTACTAATATTTTGTTTCAATTTCTCCAAAGGGCTCGTAAAGCAAGTGCTACCAACTTCGGGCCACTCCATGTATATATATGATACAATATACCTCACCAAGTGCCTATAAATAAGATAGATGCTACTCCTATGATATAGAATCAGCACTCCAAAACCAAACTATAATTCTATTTTCTTCCTAAAACAAAACTATAAAACCATGACCTCCTCCTTCATCTATCTACAAGAGATTGGCAGTGGAAAGAGCAACACAACATATACCGGCGTTTCGACAACAAAATGTGATAGTATGCCTTAATAAGAATGGGAGTCATGGGGAATTGGAGATGAACTTTGGTGACATCAGTATGGTCCAGTTCATGTTAGCTGCTCGCTTCTCAGTCCAGTACGGGTCCCTTCTGTTCTCTATGCACGACGCCGGAAGCGGGCGGTGCTGCTGCTTCGTCTGGTCTTTCTCAGGCTGAGCCGGTGAGAGTGACATTGGCCATCTCAGAAGCTCTCAGAGAGAGAGAGATAGACACCAGTACACAACAAAAGTGGAGGAAATTTTCCTTTAGGAGGATCCACTTTTTTTGTTTTCTTTGAAATTGCAGGAGCACACGTAGCTAATGAAGAAAGAAAAGATAAACAAAACATACTCGAGGTTATTATTGGACAAACCCCCCATCTCCTCCTGATGATATCCAAGTGAAATATCACCTAACAGAAATGTGCAAGACGAAATTGCTAAACCCTGCTTTCAATCAGATTAGAAGTATAATAGCTACTCAGTAGTCATTGTCTTGCCGGCGATATCACCAACACGAGATTTGCGTTTTCCGTTCTTCTCCAGTTTGCAAGGTTCCATCTTTTGGACGAGAAGTGTCATGGAATGGAACTAGTGGGAGGGAGTATGACCAATAATCACCGAGGTCCAAACGCTTCAATTGATCGCCATGTTGAGAAGAAGGTGAATCCGGATGAACGGGTGGGTAGAAGATTTTGTGAAACTTTATGAGCAGTTCTGATGCACTGTACCAATTGGAGTCATTATATATTAATTAGCATTTTCTTCCATGAATTTTCAGCTTTCTCAGAATGCAATATTTTTTTGGGTGGATTGTGTGTGGGTATATGATCTATTCTCACATGCACCATGTTTCCATTTCACTTGTTATAAACAGATGAGCCATGTCCGTGGCTAGACGCGCAATATAGGCATATAGCCATAGTGTTGTGCACAAATGTACCTCTATCTTTGGGAGTTTGTCCATGGTTTATCAGTTCCAAACTTACAATCAAATATCAGCTACTATCTCCGTCTTAAAATATTGTTATTACTGTCTAGATTCGTTATACTAGAAAATGTCACATGCTATACTAGGTAGCAACATTTTGAGATGAATGTCGTAGTCCTTTTCACTCCTTGTTTGTGATATCTAGCTGGTGTGGCACTGAAATATTAGCTAGTGTACCTCGTCAAGCGCCTATAAATAAACTCTACCATCTAGAAAGAACTATAGCAATTAATACCATACATAGTAAATATAAACGCTGTAAGTGGAAAATCAACAGTGAGAAAGAGTAGACAATACGATGCCCCTTGAGAATGGGATGCGTGGGGAATTTAAGATGAGCAACATTGATCTAGATTGGCTCCAATTGCTACCCCAGTGCCCGTTAGCCTCTCACAGATTCGTGATGTCGCAGATGGCCGTGCTCTAGTTTAGTTCAGTCTGTGTGCAGAGCATACGATGTGATCGGCACGAGCATCGTCGTCGCGACATCCAGCGCATCGTCGCGTGCACACATTGGACAAATTAGTACGTAGGTGTGGCGTGCAACCTCAGGCCCCAACGTATGGTGATGCTGGCGTTGCTGGGTAAACAGGAGTAGGGGATTCCGCCCAACTAGCGTGCAGCCGTGCACAAGTGATCTTATCCAGCGAACCATCCTCTCGCAAAGGCACACGCATCTTGTGATCCTATCGTCTCCAATCTGGGTTTGTTTCCTGTGATTTGTGAACATATAGCGTTAAGGAAAACTTAATTTGACCATATCAAATCTTAATTGGGATGTGCTTCAGTTCTGATCTTCTCTATGTATATGAGAATTGCATGTTGGGTACTGATATATACACTCTCATGTAGCTGAAAATTTTAACTTTTCTTAACTTTGAAATGTGCAAATACAAAATTGCTAAACCAGGTTTCCAATAAGATATAATAGCTACTCGGTGGTCCTTGTCTCGCTGGCGATATCATCAAGAGATTTGTCTTCTTCATTCTTCTCCAATCTGCAAAGTTCCTTGTTTTAGATAATGGAAAGAATTCTGACATTTTTGCTTCAAAAAAAGTTAGAGCCACTTATTACATACTTTACTCAATAAAGAACATATAAAAACCAGGAAATGACTAAACAATGACTAATAATACCAACACAAAATAGAGAAAACACTATTCAAGTTTGTTTGTAAATTTCCATCCGAGATTGGCAAATATCTGCATGACGTCTCTAAATTTCGGCACGCAGTTTGTTCCTTGTCCTCGTCACATATTTATAGTTGTGCTCAGAACTGGAACCAATACGTTGCCCTAAATAGTACATACATATAAGATTTTATTGAGGATTTGTCAAAAATTATATCATTTCTACTAAACCATAGAGTCCAATATATAGCAAAGTTTCATCTTTTGAACGAGAAAACAGCTAGTAAAACCAATAATCACCGAAGGTCAAACACATCTGTTGATCGTCCTGTTGAGAAGAATGTCAATCGGGATGAACTGGTGGGCACAAGATTTTGTGAAACTCAAACTCTATGAGTACTTTATTCCCTGAATTTTTTTTTTTTTAGATTTTGTGTGTGTATGATATATTCTCACATGAATCATCGTTTCGATTTCACTTATTATGAATGGATGATGCATGTCGCTACAAATGTACCTCTTTGTCTTCGTGAGTTGTCCATGATTTGTCAGTTCCAAACTTCCAATCAGATACTATCAGCTATTCTCTATGTCCCAAATAAATCAATCAGGATTGGATGGCATGTTAGAACAACGAATCTAAACAGGATCTTCTCCAAATTTATTGTATTAGATTATGTCTCATCTAATTGTAAGTTTGGTTAATTTTAAGACAGAAGAGTAATCCATCTGACTTCATGTCTTGTCAGTGATATCGTTCGATCAAAGCCTCTCATCTGGTTGGTGTGGTACTTTAAGTGCATGCTAGCTAGTGTACCTCGTCAAGCGCCTATAAATAAACTAGCGCAGGTTGAGAAGAACTATAGCACTACCAGTAAATGTAAACCTTGGCCATCACCTTCCTCTATATGTGGAAAAGCAGCGGTGAGAGGGTAGAACATTTGTCTCGGCGATTCAACGATGCAAATGTCTTTGAGAATGGGATGTGCCGAGAATTCGAGATGAGCAGCATTGGTGTTGGCTGGCACCAGTTACCCAACCACTGCTCACGTTAGCCCCTCGCAGATTCACACTGCCACTGAAAACTGTGCTTTAGTTCATTCTACATGCACACCACATGATGTGATCCCTGCAGGGTGAGTTCCAATGGCTTGCTAGACACACCGATACGGAACTAGATGTGCCTATCCCTCCAGTGCCGACGACTCCGTTCGATTCAATGGTACATAGGGATATTTTCAGCGCATAAGAAACGAGAAAACTCATTATTTTCTCATTATCATATGATTAATTTCATTAGCACATGGTTAATTAAGTATTAATTATTATAAAATTTAAAAATACATTATGTGTTTTTTTAAATAACTTGTGCATAGGAATCATTTTTGTTAAATATGTGATCCGAATTTTAGGCCCACAATATATTCGGATTAGTTTCCTAGTAGGAGTCCTATTAGATGTCTTTCTTTTATCCCCTATATATATACTCTTGTAAGCCGTACGGGAAGTGGTGACGTTCCCATTGTGATTCCCCTACGTCTGTAATCAACTCCTCTATAGTGATCATTGCCGGTCGGCGCCCGTGGTTTTTTCCCGCAAGGGTTTTCCACGTAAAATTCGCGTCTCCATTGTGCATCTATTTCCATAACAAGTGGTATGAGAGCTTTGGAGATCGATCTACAGGTCACGCAGCCGCCGCCGGTTCGTCGAGGCGCCGGATCGATCTGATCGGCGTCATCCCTACCGCCCGCGCGAAATTAGGGCAGCAGCAGCCCACGTCCTGGAAACGGCGCACGCATCAGAAGATTGGCAAGCAGCAGCAGCAAGCCGTCTACGCGCACGTCCAGGAGTAGCAGCGGCGTCAATACATCCAACTAAATCGCACGGTTCCCGAGGCTGAAAAGGAAGTCAACGATGGAAGCGATCAGGTTCCTGTTCACGTGATTTTCTATTCACGTGGAATTGCTACGCGCACACAAGCTTGTGTACCAGGAAGTTTCAGATCTACGCTACGTGCACACGAGAAGCGTACCAGGTTTCGCATTTTTTTGCTAGATTTACCCTAATTTCTTTCTAGCAAATTCAGGATTAATTCCCATGGCGAGTTTGAAGTATGATCTACCGCTCCTGGACCGAGACACAAGATTCTCACTTTGGCAAGTGAAGATGCGAGCCGTTCTTGCACAACAAGACCTCGATGATGCGCTTTCTGGATTTGACAAGAGGACTCAGGATTGGTCCAACGATGAGAAGAAAAGGGATCGTAAGACTATGTCATATATTCATCTTCATCTATCTAACAATATTTTGCAGGAGGTGCTTAAGGAGGAGACAGCCGCTGGGCTGTGGTTGAAGCTGGAACAGATATGCATGACTAAGGATCTGACCAGTAAGATGCACCTGAAGCAAAAGTTATTTTTGCACAAGTTGCAAGATGATGGGTCTGTAATGGACCATCTCTCCGCTTTCAAGAAAATTGTTGCTGACCTTGAGTCTATGGAGGTAAAGTATGATGAAGAGGATTTATGCCTTATTCTATTGTGTTCATTGCCTAGCTCATATGCAAACTTCAGGGATACTATTCTTTATAGTTGTGATACTCTAACTTTGAAAGAAGTTTATGATGCTTTGCATGCCAAAGAAAAGATAAAGAAGATGGTACCCTCTGAAGGTTCAAATTCACAAGCAGAAGGCTTGGTTGTTCGGGGCAGGCAACAGGAGAAGAACACAAACAGCAAATCAAGAGATAAAAGTTCAAGTAGCTACCGTGGGAGATCAAAGTCCAGAGGCAGGTATAAGTCATGCAAATACTACAAGAGAGATGGACATGATATCTCTGAGTGTTGGAAGCTACAGGATAAAGACAAGAGAACCGGAAAATATGTACCAAAAGGAAAGAAAGAAGAGGAAGGTAAAGCCGCAGTTGTTACTGATGAGAAGTCTGATGCAGAATTGCTTGTTGCTTATGCTGGTTGTGCACAAACTAGTGACCAGTGGATTCTTGATACTGCATGCACCTATCACATGTGCCTGAATAGGGATTGGTTTGCCACCTATGAAGCTGTGCAAGGTGGTACTGTTTTGATGGGTGATGATACACCATGCGAGGTTGCAGGTGTTGAAACAGTTCAGATCAAGATGTTTGATGGTTGTATCAGAACATTGTCAGATGTGCGGCATATTCCAAATTTGAAGAGAAGTCTCATCTCTTTATGTACTCTTGATCGCAAAGTGTACAAATATTCCGGTGGAGACGGAATTTTGAAGGTAACTAAAGGCTCTCTTGTTGTGATGAAAGCTGATATTAAATCTGCCAACCTGTACCATGTGCGAGGTACAACTATATTAGGTAATATTGCTGCAGTTTCTGATTCATTATATAATTCCGATGCTACTAATCTTTGGCATATGCGTCTTGGGCATATGAGTGAAATTGGTTTGGCAGAATTAAGCAAGCGAGGATTGCTAGATGGACAAAGCATCGGGAAGCTCAAATTTTGTGAGCATTGCATCTTTGGCAAGCATAAGAGGGTGAAGTTCAACACATCTACACATACTACTGAAAGTATTCTTGATTATGTGCATTCTGATTTATGGGGCCTGCTCGTAAGACATCCTTTGGAGGTGCTCGTTACATGATGACTATCGTTGATGATTATTCGCGAAAAGTTTGGCCTTATTTCTTGAAGCACAAATATCAAGCTTTTGATGTGTTTAAAGAGTGGAAAACTATGGTTGAAAGACAAACTGAAAGAAAGGTGAAAATCCTTCGTACTGACAATGGGATGGAGTTCTGTTCTATGATATTTAAATCATATTGCAAGTCTGAAGGCATTGTGCGTCACTACACTGTTCCTCACACACCTCAACAAAATGGCGTAGCTGAGCGTATGAACAGGATAATTATATCAAAGGCCTGTTGTATGTTGTCTAATGAAGGTTTGCCTAAATAGTTTTGGGCGGAAGCTGTTTCCACTGCTTGTTATCTTATCAATCGATCACCCAGATATACCATTGATAAGAAGACTCCAATTGAGGTATGGTCTGGTTCCCCAGCAAATTATTCAGACTTAAGAGTATTTGGTTGTACTGCTTATGCTCATGTTGATAATGGTAAATTGGAGCCTAGAGCTATTAAGTGCATTTTTCTTGGTTATCCGTCTGGTGTGAAAGACTATAAGTTATGGTGTCCTAAAACCAAAAAGGTTGTGATTAGTAGAAATGTTGTCTTCCATGAATCAGTTATGTTACATGACAAACCTTCTACTAATGTTCCTGTTGAGAGTCAGGAGAAAGCAAGTGTGCAGGTGGAGCACTTGATCAGTTCAGGGCATGCACCAGAAAAAGAAGATGTTGCTATTAACCAAGATGCATCTGTTATTGAAGATTCAGATTCTTCTGCTGTTCAGCAGTCTCCAAAACGTTCTATTGCAAAAGATAAGCCCAAAAGAAATATTAAACCTCCTCGAAGATATATTGAAGAAGCGAACATAGTTGCTTATGCTTTGAGCGTGGCAGAAGAAATTGAAGGTAATGCCGAACCTTCTACATATTCTGAGGCTATTGTTTCTGATGGTTGCAATAGATGGATAACTGCTATGCATGATGAGATGGAGTCACTTGAAAAGAATCATACTTGGGAATTGGTGAAGTTGCCAAAGGAGAAGAAACCTATCCGTTGTAAGTGGATCTTCAAAAGAAAGAAAGGTATGTCTCCAAGTGATGAGGCAAGGTACAAAGCAAGGTTAGTTGCTAAAGGTTATAGCCAGATTCCAGGTATTGATTTCAATGATGTCTTTTCCCCTGTTTTGAAGCATAGTTCAATTCGCACTTTACTCAGTATTGTTGCAGTGCATGATTATGAACTAGAGCAAATGGATGTTAAGACTGCATTTTTACATGGGGAGTTAGAAGAGGACATTTATATGGAGCAACCTGAAGGTTTTGTTGTTCCTGGAAAAGAGAACCTAGTATATAGGTTAAAGAAATCTCTTTATGGGTTAAAGCAGTCACCTAGACAGTGGTATAAGAGATTTGACTCTTTCATGTTTTCTCAGAAGTTTAGAAGATCCAATTATGATAGCTGTGTTTATCTTAAAGTTGTTGATGGTTCATCTATATATTTGCTTCTTTATGTCGATGATATGTTGATTGCTGCAAAAGATAAATCAGAGATAGAAAAGTTGAAGGCACAATTGAGTAGTGAATTTGAGATGAAGGATTTGGGTGCAGCAAAGAAAATTCTCGGTATGGAAATTACTAGAGAAAGACATTCTGGCAAGTTATATCTTAGTCAGAAAGGTTATATTGAAAAAGTTCTTCGTCGTTTCAATATGCATGATGCAAAACCAGTGAGTACTCCTTTAGCTGCACATTTCAGATTATCTTCAGATTTATGTCCACAGTCAGATTATGATATTGAGTACATGTCTAGAGTTCCTTATTTAAGTGTAGTTGGTTCACTTATGTATGCTATGGTATGTTCTCGTCTTGACTTATCACATGCATTGAGTGTTGTCAGTAGATACATGGCTAATCCTGGCAAAGAGCATTGGAAAGTTGTTCAATGGATTTTCAAATACCTACGTGGTACATCTAGTGCTTGTTTGCAGTTTGGGAGATCTAGAGATGGACTTGTTGGTTATGTGGATTCAGATTTTGCTGGAGATTTGGATAGGAGAAGATCGCTCACAGGTTATGTTTTCACTATTGGAGGATGTGCTGTTAGTTGGAAGGCAAGTTTGCAAGCAACTGTTGCCTTATCTACTACTGAAGTAGAGTATATGGCTATTTCTGAAGCTTGTAAAGAAGCTATTTGGCTTAGAGGTTTGTACACTGAGCTTTGTGGAGTTACGTCTTGCATTAATATATTTTGTGATAGTCAAAGTGCAATATGCTTTACAAAGGATCAGATGTTCCATGAGAGAACAAAGCACATTGATGTGAGATATCACTTTATTCGAGGTGTGATTGCTGAAGGTGATGTCAAAGTATGCAAGATAAGTACTCATGATAACCCAGCTGATATGATGACAAAGCCAGTTCCTACTACTAAGTTTGAGCTTTGCTCAAGCTTGGTGGGTGTTACAGTATAGTCCTAGAGACTATTTGGCGCGCGGTGATTTTACCTACATGAGGTATTTTTGGTGATTGATATTTTTATGCTACAAGAGGAAATTCATCTCAAGGTGGAGATTGTTAAATATGTGATCCGAATTTTGGGTCCACAATATATTCGGATTAGTTTTCTAGTAGGAGCCCTATTAGGTGCCTTTCTTTTATCCCCTATATATACTCTTGTAAGTCATACGGGAAGGGGTGACGTTCCCATTGTGATTTCCCTATGTTTATAATCAACTCCTCTATAGTGATCATTGCCGGTCGGCGCCCGTGGTTTTTTTCCGCAAGGATTTTCCACGTAAAATTCGTGTCTCCATTGTGCATCTATTTCCATAATAATTTTGTCAAAAATATATTGTTTAACAGTTTGAAAAGTATGCTAACGAAAAAACGAAAAAGTTGAAGTTTGGAGTTGATCAGAAAAAGAATTGGGCATAGGCAAACCCGCATCCGCAGCCGTGCATGTGGTGGCGCGGCATCAGGGCACCACGCCGGCGCTTAAAAAGATCGTGTTCAGCAAATCATCGTCGCAAGACACACATATGTGATCCTCTCGAAATTTGGGTTGATCCTCAGATTTGTTGTGAGGATAAAAAAAAACATTTCGACAGTGAATATCTTAATTGGGATGTGCTTCGATTATGCACTTGTAAATAAAAATTCGAAACTTGTTGGAAACTGATATAAGGTATTCTTCCATCTTTGAAGAGGTATATATATCTCCTTATTATTTTAGTGATAAAAAAATAAATTGACTAAACTGATTAGAAGATAAATTTATGATTAGTAATGATGAAGCTTTTTTTATTCTTGGAAAGTACATAGAGGTATATATGCCACATATTGTTAGTTATGAGGTATATACCTCCTGACCGACATATATACTTGTGCTTTAAAAATGAAATAAAAATTAAAGGATATTTAAAAAAATGAGTTTTCAATCTTATTCTAACCTTTAACATTTGTTTTGGTAACTCCGTTTATAAAAAGAGATCTTAAGTATGAAGAGGTATATATCTTTAAAAAATAGGTGGAAACCTCAAATGGTATACAAGCACTGACTCTGTTACTATCTTCATATGTAAAGACACATCGGAACAAATGGGTTCGTACCAGGGACATCTAGTTTCCAAAATTTAGAACGCGATTGGGAGCCACAATAGACAGTAGCCCTCCGATGCAAATGATGCGCAACAGCGTCGAGACGGTCAACGATAATGGATAGAAAATGATGTTCTAGAGATACAGCGGCGAAGAAAATCCGCCGGTGGTGACACCACTCGCTGGAGCTCCGGCAACTCCCCGTCAATCTCGGCTTCCTCAAGGCGAGCATCAGATCTGACTATTTTTTTTATATATAAAAATGGAATGACTAGTTTAACTATCTTCAAATGGCAATTACTTCTATGGGCAAGTGGGCCCAAACTAATTCTGTGATCCATTTCACAATAGGCCAGTTTGGATCACTGCAATTGTGGCGATCCAGATCAGGGTTCACCAAAGCGTTTTAGGTGAGGTTACCATCACCCCATAGTAAAGCGGTTATCACGGTACCCGCGCGGTTATCATAAAAACAGTGGTTACCTCGAGGATTACCACAGTTTTAACAACTGAGAAGGTTACCACACGTGATAATCGCGTGGTTTTGTAAACCCTGATGCAGATTCAGTGGGCCTTAATGGCCACTACATTAGTTTGCCATTTGCCAACCATACAAGAGTGAGTCCGTTGAGCTTTCGTGGGGCGGAGACGATGTAATCTTGTCTCCAATTATATCATTTTCACATGGAACATTTGTTCGCTAAGAAATGTATAGTATATATTTGGACAATGGATTTTGAGTCAAACTCATTTCTTGACCACTTATAATGTGTTATGTATGCTTGGGTCATGGATTTTGAGCCAAGCTTTTTTTTTAACCACTTATACTGCTAGGACGGTAGCATCCAATTTTGGGCAAAGGATGTATGAAAATTTTTCCACCTCCTATTAGGTTGTTATGAAATAGTTATACTTTGTTGGGTACATCAGTATTGTGACGAGTCAAATGCGTGTTACTAAATATCCGGAGTCTAATGTTACACTTTCTTTTCTCCAATAAGATGGTATGGTAGTGTAGTGTTGAACTGCTAATAACTATTCCCTTCGGTTTCATAATTCTTGACGTTTTAAATAAGGTTGAGGTCAAGTGCTAGAACAATATATCGATTTATTTTACAAAGTGCTACAATAAGTAAAAATATTTTTATTGTATTATATATTATAATAAAAATATAGTCAAAATATATTTTAAAGATCGTGTCATTGTTCAATATGTCAAGAATTATAAAACTGGAGGGAGTAAAGATCACTCTACGTTTACCTCGCCAAGTGCCTAGTGCCTATAAATAGGATAACCGCTACTTCTCTAGACAAACCCGCACTCCAAAATCAGTAAACCTTGACCATCTCTTCCACTGACTACTAGAAATCGGTGATAAGGAGAGTTAGAACATGTGTTGCTGGTTCGACAAACCAAATACTAGATATACACTGAGAATGGGATGCATGGGGAATTCGAGAAGAACTTCCGTGATGTGAATAGGATCCAATTGTAGCAGCACGGCTCACTGTATTTGATGACAATGTGGTTGTATAGTCAAAGGTTGTGCTACACTGCCCCCATCCCATTTTGGGTGCATAGGCTAGGAAGTGGTTGGTGCTGTCGCTACCTGTCATGGATTGTGAGTCTCACCTCGATCGACCGAGTCCACATGCCCAACGCTTGTCCACTTCCGGCCAAAACGACGGCCGAAACCTTTTAAGGTGCTTGAGATGTACCAGATGGAGGTACCTCCCTCACTACTTAATCACCCACCATTGATCAGTTAAGCACAACTTAGGAATAGAAAACAATATATTATAAAAGTCGATAATTAATTCCTTTTACATGTAACAGTCTCTCTCTTTTTTTGCATCCGGTTTGTTACTTATCTTCGATTCTGTCGTTCACATCTTAACACTTGTCCAAAATCCAATTTCCCTAATTAATTCTTCAGGTTCTCATCTAAATTTAGAGTCCAAAGAAACACATATAATCCTCTTTCGTCCATACACAAAGACAAATATGGCTCGATCAACTAGTTTGATGAATCTTTGTATGTATACAAAATTCTTGGTCATTGTGGATCATCAGTGGTGGTGGTGTTTTGTCCGTGCGGCACTTGCTGAAGAAAGATGTTCTTATCAGCAAGCAGGGCTTATCGATCCTAATTCTTTTACTGATTAATTAGAACCCCACCTCTAATATGTATGAAAGTAAAGTTACTAATCTAACCTTCCACCTAAACATCGAGTTAATACCTAACTCACTTTTTTAATACCTTCTGAGACATACTTCTTCCTTCCCTAAATGTTTGACGTCGTTGACTTTTTTAAATATGTTTGACCATTTGTCTTATTCAAAAACTTTTGTAAAATATGTAAAACTATATGTATACACAAAAATATATTTAACAGTGAATCAAATGATATAAAAACAATTAATAATTACTTAATTTTTTTAAAATAAGACGAACGGTTAAACATGTTTAAAAAAGTCAACGGTGTTAAACATTTAGGGATGGAGGGAGTACCTTTTATCACAGACCGTTAGATGGCAAGCAATCAATAGACACCATAACTCCCAAGCACAGGAGGAAGTATATAGGTGCATACTTTGCCTAGCTAATTCGTTTTTCTTCTTAATCCCCATGGGGCCTAATTTACTCTATATGGGGTTAGTGTCGTGTGACTTTATTCTATTTGTTTAATTAGAAGAACTTTGGCACAGGCCGAGATGCAATTCATCTCCCTTTTAATTAACCCTCCAAAAAATGTCTAACCAAGTCGTTTTATATGTTGCTTGTTGAACCTATAAATGAAAAATGCGTACAGTTGAAACATATACTAGATAATGAGTTGCACTTGTGATTTGTCAACGAGAAACTGACAATCACCAAAGAGACACATTCCATATTATCAAGCAATCTTAAGTTCTCAGCACTTCACATCAACGATGAACACTACATTGTGTAAGATCGTAAAGAGATTTTTCCACCCTAAAAGCTAGCCAATGAGGTGAGACACATTGGTGTCCCTCAGCTGTTCACCGTACACTAACAGTTCCTTAGGTATACGGATCTCGCAGGCACCCACGGTCCATCGGGCCTTCACATACTGTGTCCCTTGGACCAGAGATATTGAACTAGCCAGTCTCTGATACCAATTGAAGGATCGTAAAAGGTTTTTCTCATCCTAAAAACTAGCCAATGAGATGAGAGGTCCCCCCACTTATATATTAGAGCAATTTTATGTAGGATCGAATCACAATAACTAAGCCAACCAGAGGGGGGTGAATGGTTGGTATACCCAAAAACCGAAAACTTTTAGCGGAAATAAAAGTTACTCTCGAATTCGACGGAAGTCGGTCTGACCGAGATTGATATGCCGGTCTGACCGCTCGGATGCCGCCGGTCTGACCGCTCGGATGCCGCCAGTCTGACCGGTATAGATCAACCGGTCTGACCGCCGAAGTCGCCTGCCGCACCTGCTACCTCCGCCAGTCTGACCGCCTTGCTCCCGCCGGTCTGACCGCCGTCTTGCCGTCGGTATATCGCCGGTTGGACCGCCGAAACTCAGTGAAACACAAATCGAAGAACTCTTAAAGTGGATGACGACTTTATTGATTCTATCTGTGTTTACAAAGTGCACCAACAGCACTCCTTACAAAAATTTCAACTAAACTCGAAACCCTAACTCAAAACTCAACTCAATTGCTCTCAAAAGCGATACCGGGAAGCCTCACGCTCCCCCACTATTTATACCCAAGGTAGGCAGCCTAAAGCCACGAACCAAACTCATACTTAGAGTTCTAAATACCTTAGGAAACCCTCTAGTACAAGAAACAAACTTTACATAACCAATCGTACCAAAGTTGGACTCCTTCCAAATTTAACTCCGCATCCCATACGCACACAATACCTCCATCGTATGCCATATGGAATCTCCATCAACCACGTGCATCAACTCTAGCCTAAGTATCCCGCATGATCTCTGACCACCACGAACGTCGTCTTATCCCCAAGCCGACTCCCGGTCCATCACCGCAAATACTCTCCCGAGGCATCGAGTCACCTACACATGAAATAAACAAAGAAACCATATTCCGAGAACAAGCTATCTCCAACTTGACTCATTAGTAGCAAACAACAGTATTACATATGTATAGTATCCATCTAGAAGCCATAATCATGAAATAATCACGGATATCCAAACAAACAACCCGAAACCGAAACCGACACAGAGTCAGCCGGTCAGACCGCGGGCTGGCCGGTCTGACCGCGCGCATACCGCCGGTCTGACCAGCACACAATTCCCGGTCTGACCGGTCACATAAAATGACAGCACCTGTAATTCACCTGTAAATTCAATCATCTCCAAAACCACTTCGTAAATAAATTCCAAATATCAAAACCAATAATCTCCAATGCCAATTGTTCATCACAGAATAATAATCAAAAACACCTTTGATTTTACATTTTATAGTCCTTAATGAGGTACTATGAGGTACCAAAAATTTAGTGTAAGATTTGGTACCTCATAGTACTTAGGTACCAAGAAGTACCAAATTTACAATAGAAAAAGTGGTACCTCCTCAAGAACCGTAAAATTGTTCTATATATTAACTCTCTTACTCTTCCACAACTAATATGAAACTATTCAACACATTGTAATACAATTGAATGAATAGCACTAAGTTCCAAGTCACACTCGATCACTCAATATTCCAAGTCACGCTGATCGCTCAATACTCAAAATTCGAACCCTGGTCATTTCTACGAGAAATCAGCGTACCGGCGGTGGTTCGACGACGAGAAGTGATAGCATGCCCTTAAGTTAAGAATGGGATTCATGGGGAATTCAAGGTGAACTGCGTCGATCTGAGTATGGTCCAGTTCATGTTAGCTGATCGCATTCCAGTCCTGTACAACTCCCTTCCGTTCTCTAGCAACGACAAGGGAAGTGATCGTTGCTGCAGTCCCTTCTGGTATGTGTGTCAGGCTGTGAGCCGATGAGAGTGACATTGACCATCTCAGCAGCTCATTGGTAGGAAAACTCAGCAGAGTACGTCCGCATTGTGTGCATATGCACTTCTGTTATGGCCGAAATTTAAGTCCTTTCTACGTTGATTATTTGGATTTGCCGATCGGAGATGCATGTCTGAAAACTTTCGCATGTGCTCCATGTAAAACCTTGGGATGTGCTTCGGTCCTGAAGCTTGAATAGAAAATTAGTAGTCTGTCACTTCTGTCTTCTGAGAAACATTGTTGGTTTATTAGCTTATCAGCCACACCAAATTTCAAACGCGATACTTCTCATCCACGGAAGAAATGATGCTGGGCAGATTTATGTAATTAAGTGGCCATAATAGTTTGGTTAGTAGTAGCGTTCATCGATTATTTCACCATCGATTGAACCGATGATCGTATCAATAGAACAGATCGATTTACAGATCATTTCGAGGCCACAACAAGATTACTTTCACATGCTTGGAGAGCACACTAGAAACAAGAATGGATCATGTCACAGCTGAATCAAATTGAAACCACTCAAGTTACAACATCCATTTTTGGGCAGCAAAAAGAAAGCAAAGACAGGGAAATTTTTCCACCTCTCAACTAGGCTGTGAAGAGATTTGCTTCCATTCAGCAAGTCTCCCGTTACCAAATCTCGGGCCTTCAACCTGCCTGATCGGACGGTGGGAAATATGCGGTACCTCCAGTTACATACTTTCCAATGAGATGGTACCGGCTGTGTTGAGAGTGGTGGAAGTGTAATTTTGTCTTTTCACATAGATAAGTTTTCTCCAGCTGAAATAACCCTAGTTTCGATTCCCCTTGTGTGTGGTAGCAGCGGCGGCTGCGAGGTAGCGAGGTCCCATGGCCGCAACTTGGTGATGGGCGTATGTGGCTGCGAGGTAGCGAGGGCCCGTGGCCGCGAGGTGGTGGCAGCGGCGGCGGCAGGTGGGTGAACGACCATGGCGGCGACTTGGTGACAAGCACGGTGGTGCCGGCCGCGGTGACAAGGTGGTGGTGGTGGCGGCGGTGGTTGGTGCGTCGGCGGCCGAAGTTGCAAGGTGGTGGTGGTTCCATTGCCGCAGACGGTAAAAGGATGGGGGCGAGTGCAGGGGGAGGAAAAATAGTGACAGATGAGAAAGAGGCGGCGCGCGGAGGGGAAAAAGAGCAAACACTCTGAATAGATGAGAAAGCGGCGACGCGACTCCAGAGATGCATGGTTTCGCTTCTCTTCTATGTTTTCCAATCATACCCCCCTTACGATGGACGGCCGGATTTGTTTCTGTACCTCCCGATACAATCTGCTACACGGCATAAAACCTCAGCTGTGAAATATGATATGTACTTTGATTATACTTTATCGTATGAGCAATTTTACGGTCCTTAAGGAGGTACCATGAGATACCATTTTTTCTATTGTAAATTTAGTACCTAGATACTATGGAGTACCAAATTTTACACTAAATTTTTGATACCTTATGGTACCTCCTAAAGGACCATAAAATTGCTCTTATCGTATACATGTGACAAATTAAATCGTGTGTTACTGATGTTCATGACTAATAATGTTTTCCTTTCTCCTCTTGGCCGGTTGGTGTAGCACTATAGTGCTAGTACTAACTTATAGGGTCACTCCATGTATACCCAAACTGCCAAGTGCCAATTTATAAGCGTAGTAGCTGCTACTCCTTTGGAAAAAACCCAGCACTCAAAAACAGTAAACCCTGACCATGGTCTTCTCCCTCTGTCAGTGAGAAATCGGCAGTGAGAAGAGTAGAACATTGCATCGGTGGTTCGACGATGAAATGCGATTGACTTGAGAATGGGAAGCATGGGTAATTCGGAAAGAACGGTGAGCTTAACACAATCCAGTCCCGCTCAAGATCATTCTTGGTGCACGAACAATGTAGCGATTGGTGCTTGTTCCACTCATCTGCCTCAGTGAAGAGCCGGTTCGATTGGTTTGTGCGATGATCCTAACTTGGCGCAGACCTCAACAAAGCTAGCATTTCATACGGCTGGTCACATTGATGCCAGGACAATGCTATTTATCTCTAGCCTCAATTTACTTCCGAAGGGACTCGTGTTAAGCTGTTTGTATTTGTTTAATTAGAAGAGGGCTATGACGAACAAGCGGGATGCAGTTCATTTAATTTAATTTGGGCTAGAGAGCAAAGCAGTGCCCCTTGTAATAAGATGATCGGTTTGTCAATCAATCGGATTGTATCCGGTAGAACCATCACCACAGGGAACATATATCCAGTGATCTTGCTCGAGTCCAACGAGCAAGTTGTTCTCTACGCTGCTTCAGGATTTGCAATTACAAGAACTTTCAACATGGTCCATGTAAAACTTAGATGTGCTTGAGTTCCAAGCCTGTAATGAAAAATTAAAGTACCTCGTGGAAAATTTGAAGGTACCAAAATTTCAAATTAAACTATGAGGTTAGGTTTACACTAGAAAATATAGTACTTTAGGACCATAAAATTAAAGTACCTCGTGGAAAATTTTAAATTTGAAGATTTTCTACGAGGAAATACCAAATTTGAAGTACTACCAAATTTTGATGTAGAAAGTTTGATGTACTTTAATTTGGTAAACCATGTATCTTCAAATTTTGAGTATGTCGCAATAAACCTCTTGTGGAAAATTAGATGTGCTTGAGATACCTGATTTATTGGCCTAAATGGTATAATCATAGGTTCTGGGAGGTAACAAAAATTTTAATGTAAAATTTAGATACCCTGTGATACTTTCTTTCTCAAGAACTGTAAAATTTATCACCACCGTGTACCATTATAATAGCCCGTGATACTTTCATAAGTTCATAAACTGTCTATAGATAGCATTATATTATATTATATTATATTATATTGTGCACTTGAATAAACTGTACATGGGTTGGTGTATCGCTTAGGCCCCGTTTAGTTCGCGAAATGAAAATTTCTGGATGTCACATCGGACGTTTGACTGGATGTCGGAAGGGGTTTTCGGACACGAATGAAAAAACTAATTTCATAACACGCATGGAAACCGCGAGACGAATCTTTTGAGCCTAATTAATCCGCCATTAGCACATGTGGGTTACTGTAGCACTTATGGCTAATCAAGGACTAATTAGGCTCAAAAGATTCGTCTCGCAATTTCCTCCCTAACTGTGTAATTAGTTTTTGTTTTTATCTATATTTAATGCTTCATGCATGTGTTCAAAGATTCGATGTGATGTTTTTTGGAAAAACTTTCTGGAAACTAAACAGGGCCTTCAAGTTCCAAGTTAATACCCGGCATTCAATTTACCTGCCTACACCTTCACCAATAACCATCTATATGCCTTACTCCATATTAAGGGCAGAGTTAACATATAAAAAAAATTGAAGCCAGGCATCCTTCCTTTATTTTTCTTTCTTCTTTCTTTTAGGATGTTTTCTTTGTAAGATGACAAGAGTTGAGTGTTCTATTGGGGGTCCGATGACAAGATGCTCTGAGAATGGGATGCTTTGGGAATTTTAGTCATACTGATTTGTCAAGTTATGTACACTGGAAGCTTATTTAGTTCGATGTGCTTGAGATTGGTTTGTGCGATTTTCTTGCTCAAAGTTTGTTGCCCTTGTCAATTTTTGTTTTAGCACTACGAGGAGAGGCTTAACGAAAACATGGTGTAATTAACATAGTTTCTACAATAACTATATGTGTATCTTCTTTTTTTTCAGAATAAATTCATAATTAAGTCTCATTCTTGTAATAATATGATTGGGTACCGGATATTGTCTGTGTCATTTACGAAGGCCCGACTGAAATCACAGAATAACCAGCCGACCTAGTTGGCATGGCACTTAAAGTTCACCTTGTTATTCCACATGCCTCTGCACCTTCATACTCCCTCCATATTTTAACGTATGACGCCGTTGACTTTTCGAACAACGTTTGATCATTCATTTTATTTAAATTTTTTGTGCAAATATAAAAATATTTGTGCCATGCTTAAAGAATATTTGATGATAAATCAAGTCACAATAAAATAAATGACAATTACATAAATTTTTTAAATAAGACGAATGGTCAAACGTTGATTAAAAAGTCAACGGCGTAATACATTAAAATATAGAGGTAGTAGTATCCATAAAAGAAGCTACTACTTGTCCTCGGAAAGGATCCAAATTAGTGACAAATTTCAAAAACTTGTTCATATGTTTCTGTTTGTGTATGATGGTAGAGGTGGTAAGTGTTAAGCGCTGCATCAGTGGTTTAACGATGAGATGTTCTAGGAATGGGACGTGTTGGGAATTCACATCCAACATGGAACTAAAATCAACTCTCAATTCGAGATGCCATGCTTACGGGTTGTCGCATTTGGTGTAGATTTCATCGATTTCATTCCTCTACGATTCTACCACTGTCATTGCTTGTGTGACTTGGGGAGCCAACCCTCTTCCCAGCTTCGGGGTGTATTTCGATTTATTTCCTAGTCATGATTGATTCCCAGAGCTGAAACAATTAGATAAGAGATTTTAAGGTGTTAACCCTAGCTAGCCACATCATTTCCATACGTATTACGGTTGAAAGATGAATTAAGTGTACATTTACTTAGACTTAAGGTAGTTGATAGGCCTATTCTTCAATCATACTCCCTCCATTCCATAATACAAGTTATCCACGTATTTTAAGATTCCACGTTTAAAATATTTTGACCAAATTTAGTACGATATAAATTGAATTTTACTTGCTAAAAGTTATATCATAGGATTGACATTTGAATTCACTTTTCTATGATTATAATTTTGTTAGTTATATTATAGGATTGACGTTTGATCATGCCTTATATTACGGGATAGAGGGAGTATATGGCTTGATAACTTGTAATTAAATGTTATTTTTACAGTTTTTCTCTGTCCTTTAATTGAAAATTATCGTGGGGGCTTCCTCCACTTGTTTTCTGGTCAATAACCTAGAATCGCCACGTGTTTAGTATGGTGTATATTACACGGTACTAACTACTCCCTCTGTCCAGATGGAGGGAGTAACTAGTAATAAACTAAATTGTAGTCACTGGTACCATTTCTTCAGTGAATTTTCAGCCAACAAATTTTGTGGATGCTACTAGTTTGATTTTGATTTGAATAGTAAAAAAAATGACTTCTGAATGGGTGAGCCGCGTCACTGCAAATCTGAAATGCCGTTACGAGACTTGGACCTGTATAGAAGTACATGTCCTCATCGGTTATCCATATTTACTAATAAGTCACAGCGGTTTATTAGAAAATGAAAATAAATTTATAGGTGTTCTTAGCGATTTAAATGTCAACGCTGCAAAAAAATTCATTGAAAATATTTTGAAGTCAAATCTAAAATAAAATTTGAAAATTCAAATTTTGATTTTGGTTTTGACTTATTAGGGTAACCAATGGCACTCACAGAGCCTCCTCATCTGCCAGACTGCTACAGCCACTATGCTGAGCGCACGTGTACCACGCTCTGGATTTATCAGCTTCTCGGTTCATCCAAAGAGCTGAATCACCCCTCTCTCTCTCTCTCTCTCTCTCTCTCTCTCCACGTGAGCTACCCATAGCTTCCACCCCCGATCAGGGCTTGAATTAGGAAATTTTAGAATCAGTCTACTTTCTATGAATTTGGTTAAAATTTTATTCAAACTCATCAAAATTTATTTAAATTTTAAATATTTCTGTTCCGAAAGTCCCATTAGAAATGTGCAAAACGAAATTGCTAACCCTGTTTCTAATCCAATCAAATAAAATAGTTGCGCCGTAGTCATTGTCTTGTTGGTGATATCATCAAGACGAGATTTATCTTCTCCATTCTTCTTTGACCTGCAAAGTTCAATCTTTTGCTCGCCAAATTGAGAAGAACGTGAATCCGGATGAATGGGGATATCATCGAGACGAGATTTATCTTCTCTGTTCTTCTCCAACCTGCAAAGTTCAATCTTTTGCTTGCCAAATTGAGAAGAACGAGGCTATCCAAAGTGGTCTAAACCAAAACCTGACTTTTGTTCCTCGTCAGTCTTCGGCGGCCCAAGAACAGCTAATTCAGCTCCATTCCTTACTTCAACACACCTCACTAACTTTGTGCGAAGACAAGATTGAGTGTAGTCTAAAACACAAGAACAATTTGATTTCTTCTTTAGCCTTATACCAGAAGATGATGGAAAATTTCCAGGTTTGGCCACACTGGACCTACATCTGGACAAGCTCGGCTCCTCCAAGAGTCAAATTCTTTGGATGGCTTCTAGCAATGAATAGACTGCCGACACGAGTCAACCTTCACAAAAAAACAATTCTCTCCTCGCCAACCTGTGAACTTTGCAAGAGCTGCCCAGAAGATACAGACCACCTCTTTCTCAACTGTCCCCTGGTCTCAGCCTTTTGGGATATGATCCAGGTAGCACCCTCGATAACTTCTATGGATCTGCTTCACACCAACACCATGGTGGGTCCCATTCCGGCCCTGCAGAGCAATACCTTCTTCATCCTCCGTTGCTGGCGCCTGTGGAATCATCGAAACGAGGTCGTCTTCCAGAACCAGCCCCCCTCCATGGCTCGGCTCATTAGAAGTTGTATCTAGGATGCTCAGCTCTGGGCTCATCGCTTTAAACCCCTGCACAAAGCTGTCCTGCCACTTTGGCTTTCGCTGTTTAATTCTTCTCTAGCGCTTCTCTAATTCCTGTTCCTTAGCACTTTTGTTTCCTTTTGTTTCTCCTTTTGGTTTGGCCTCTGGCTATGTACAGTTCTTTGTATTTCTCTTACTTTGTTTTAATCCAATTCAGGTGGGGTCTTCCCCCCCCCCCCCCCGGTGTTCTATAAAAAAAAATTGAGAAGAACGTGAATCCAGATGAACGGGTGAGCAGAAGATATTGTGAAACTCTATGTGTAATTCTAGTACGGTACACTGTACCAATTGGAGTCATTATATATTAGCATTTCTTCCCTGAATTTTGATCCTTCTCAGAATGCAATGCTTTTTTGTGTGGATTTTGTGTGTGTTTCATCTATTTTCACATGATTCATCGTTTTCATTTTTTTTTCAATTATTGTGAAAGGGTGAGCCATGTCGCTGCATGTCATGGACCGTGGCTAGATGCAGTACAGCCACTATGTTGTGCACAAATGTACACATCTGTCTTCGTACCTCTTTGTCTTCGCGAGTTGTCCATGGTTTGTCAGTTCCAAACTTCCAATTAATTATCGGCTATCCCCTCTGTCCTAAACAAAAATAAGTTTTGTGGATAAATTTGAAAACATGCTTATCCAAGTTCAACTCCTTGTCTTGCCAATGATATCGTTCAGAGCCTCTCATCTAGTTGGTGTGTCATTGTGAAAGTGCTAGCTAGTGTACCTCATCATCAAGTGCCTATAAATAAACTAGCGGCACCTACCCCTCTTTAAAGAACTACTATAGCACTAGTAGATATAAACCCTGGCCATCGTTCATCTTTCTCTGTACGTGGAAAAGCAGCGGTGAGAAAGAACAAAATGTTTGTCTCGGCGATTCGACAATGCGATGCCCTGAGAATAGGATGCACGGGGAATTTGAGATGAAGTCCAAATAGGCTCCAATCGGCACGCTAGAGCTCAAGTTAGCATCTCGCAGATTCGTGATGTCGTAGACGACTGTGATCTAGCTCATTCTGTGTGTAGAGCATATGATGTGGTCGGCACCGGCAGTGTTGCCTGACACACGGCGACAGTGAGCGCGTCCTCGCGTGCGTGAGACGATCGTGTCCAGCAAAACACGATCAAGGCACGCATCATGTGATAATATCCTCTCCAATCTAGATTTGGTTTCCTACAGTGATTCGTGAAGATATAGCATTATAAAAAAAAAGTTAACGGTGTCAAATCTTAATTGGGATGTGCTTCAGTTTTGATCTTGTACATTGAAAATTTGCGATAGCGTGAAACATATGCATGTTTCACCATGGGTTTGCTACTGATATGGTACAAGTACAACATAAAATAAAAAAAGGAGAATTATTAAAGGTCGAACACGCCTCCTAGATCACTGTACTCTCTTCTCAACTTGTGATCTAGTAGAATTATTAGAGGTCTAACACCTCCTAGAATCAACAAGTTGTTATATCCTAGGTGGTTGTGCATGCCGAGTTCGAGTATTGCCAATGTTTTTTCTTTCACGTGCGTAGGAAATGAAACGCGCTGGATGGTAGAAACGAAGCAATCTAGGGTAATGAGAATATGGGATGCATACACGCAGGGGTAAGTAGATCCTTGATAAATAGAAGGAGACTAAAACATAAAAAAAAAAGTAGAAGTAGTGTTCTATCTCCAAAATGCCAATAATATTAGTACTGAAGGGAGAAGTATATGTCATGGAAACATAAAAGTAGCACTTCTCCCTAAAAATTGACCAAGATCATTTTATACCGGATCACATTTGAGCTATTTTTTTCGAACCCTGCTATACGTACGATGTGCTATTCGTACGATGGTGTCATTCAATTACTGTCCGACCAGTACAATGTAAACACAGCTAACAGACGCAGACTCATCACGACATGAATCACATATACTATCTCTATCCAAAAATATATTAATTTTTTAGCTAATCTGGACTAGCTTATATTTTTAGGTCGTATGGAGTATCTCATTTTCGGTTTCTTTAAGGGGCATTTGCATCTGACCCTAATTTAAAGTTCAACTACCAATATGACCTTACTTTTTCTAGTTTACTTATTTGACCCTACTTTTCTAAAACGAACCTACTATCTGACCTATTCCGTTAAGTTAGCAATGTTAAGTTTGGGGTAAATAGTCCCTTTTACCCTTGCTTATTTGTCCATATTATATCTTGCTTATTTGGCCCTATTATGTAAGAACATGTATATATTCGGATATGTTGACAAATTTGTAATAAATTTGACATATGTTTCACATTCAAGACAAGTTTGACAGATTTGGATTCAATTTGATAGGTTTTTGACAAATTGAAGTGAACCGCAGATCTACCCGCAAGTCGGCGCCCGCAGATCCCCTTCCTCCACGGCCTACCGCTGCCGCTGGTGCTCCCTCCACCAGCCGACGCCGCTATATCATCCTCTCGTGCGTCGGCGTTGCCACCGCCGTCACCCCTGCTCCCTCGGCGAACCGACGCCACCGTTCCTCTCCCTGTCAACCGGCGCCGCCGCCACCGCCGCACGCCAGCACCTCCGCTCCCTCCCCTCAGCACGCCGGCGCCGCCGCTTCCTCCCCCCACGAACCAGCGCCGCCACTCCCTCCCCTCACCGCGCCTCTGACCCCTCCCCTCACCGCGCCGGTGCCGCCGCTCCTCCCCCTGCGAGTCAACGCCGCTGCCACCGCCGCACGCCGGCGCCGCCGCTCCCTCCCCTTACCGCGCCTCCGCTCCCTTCCCCTAGCGTACCAGCACCGCCGCTTCCTCCCCCCATGAGCCGGCGCTGGCGCTCCCTCCCCTCACCGCACCGACGCCGCCACCACCGCCACACGCCGCTAATCCCCTCTGTGCACGAGCCGCCACTGCCGCCAGCACAAGCCGAGAGAGAGACGGGATAAGAGTGTGATCTGATCTGTATGGACAGGGTTTGGATGTGGATATGGTTTCTTCAAGGGTATTTTGGTCATTACGAGAAGTAATTAAATTTCTTTTCTTTTTTTAAGTGAAAACTTAACGGTGCGGTGAAAACAGGGACAGGCGGAGCTTTCATTTTTGAAAAACAGAGTTAAATAAGTAAACTAGAAAAAGTAGGGTCAGATCGATAGTTTGGTTTCAAAATATGGTCAAATAAACAATTGTCCCTTTCTTTAAGAAAAAGTACAATAGCAGGCTATAAGCCAGCTATAAACATATTTTAAAGAGATAAAGAAAGAGAGAGAAGAGCAGCGGGCTACAGATCTGAAGCCAGCTGCAGCGCGGAATTCAAGACGTAATGTGTGTATGATAAGTGGGACCATGTATTAGTAGTATAGTAAGCAACTACTTATTATATGAATTGGCTATTATATTGATTATAAATAATTTAGAGTCAGTAGTAGTGGGTCTTGCTCTAGCTGAAGAATCAGGTGAGTCGCGTCGCTGCGTGCCGTGGCGAGACGCCGGCCGCGTACAGAACCTCTCTCTGCTTGCTCCCCATCTGCTACAGCCACTGTGTTGTGCGCACGTGTAGCACGCGCTGGACTTATCTGCTTTGCTCGTTTCATCCAACGAGCCGAGCTACCCCATCACCTGCCGAGCTGCTGAGCTACCCATCGTTCGCGACAAGTTCCAATCAGATTTTCAGCTGGTCACTGTCTTGCTGCTGCTGATATCATCAGCACGAGATCTTTCGTCTTCTCCGTTCTTCTCCGATCTGCAAGGTTCCATCGGTTTCTGCTCCTCAAATTCCACTACCTCTCTTCTTGATTGGGAGGAAGCCAAGAAGAAGTCAAGAACTGCCCAGTCCCCGGTCACCAGGTGGTGGTGGCGAGTTGCGGCGATGGCGTTCGTCTCCTGCCTCTCGCCGCTGATGCTGATGCTGATGACGCTGATGCTGTCCGCGGCGGCCGCCGGTAGCGGTGGTGGTGGCGTGGCGGAGTACGAGGCGCAGTTCGAGGCGTGGTGCGCGGAGCACGGGAGGTCGTACGCGACGCCTGGGGAGCGCGCGGCGCGGCTCGCGGCGTTCGCGGACAACGCGGCGTTCGTGGCGGCGCACAACGGCGCGCCCGCGTCGTACGCCCTGGCGCTCAACGCCTTCGCGGACCTCACGCACGACGAGTTCCGCGCCGCGCGCCTCGGCCGCCTCGCCGCCGCCGGCGGCCCTGGCCGGGACGGCGGCGCGCCGTACCTGGGCGTCGACGGTGGCGTCGGGGCCGTGCCCGATGCGGTGGACTGGAGGCAGAGCGGCGCCGTCACCAAGGTCAAGGACCAAGGCAGCTGCGGTGAGAGCGCAATCTTCTCGATCTGTTCTTACCTTTACTGGATCGAAAGACTTTGATCTTTACTAGATTGGCAATCGATTTTAGTAGCTATATATCCAGAGGTTAATTTAAAAAGCAAAGCAAAAGAAAGAAAGGAACATGTGACCAAGGCATTATCCAGTAGATACAGAGGATTCCAAGAATCTTAGGAGCTTAAGATTATAAAGGAGAAGAGGCTGACCAAAAAAGGCTAATTTGGGCGTTCAGAACTCAATTTGGGGATATTGCTGGTAGATTTCAATGATCCATTCATTTTTGTACTCTGCCCCACCTGTATGTTTATTTATCATCATGATGCCTGCTAGAAAAGATCTTAGAATCCTTTTCTCTTATTACTTTGGTGATATATCTTGATGAAACCTAAGTGACTTATGATGTTTTCTTTGAGGACACTGTTTGTAATTTCACTGACTTAAATTTCCAAAAGCAGTATCATCTTCCAGTCAGTTGAGTCTTTTCAAGAACAGATCGAAGTCCATAACCATAAGATTTGCTATCCTTAGAATGAAGCAACTATCCCTGGTGTACGTACAGTAGAAACACACACACACACACACACACACACACACACACACACACACAGAGAGAGAGAGTTGTGCCTCCAGTTCCAACTTCCAAATGATATTCTTCATTGTGCACTAATGAGATGTTAAATTAAAGTTCCATTGCTTCTGAACGACCTTACAAATGAATTTACTGTTTAGAGCCAGTTTAAGGCATTCTTCAGATTATGTGGGAATCTGTGTAAGCTTCTACTGCCAAAACAGCTGTGCAAGTGTTTAAATATATCGTTTTAGTTGAGCCTTGTGTCTTTGATAGTTATATTGATTCTTTTTTTTTTGTAAAACAGATAAGAATCCTGATATTAATTATTGTTCTTCCAGTACTACAGTGTTCAACGTTAGGGAATTATCTTAAACTGGTGCTCTGGTAAAATTCGAAAGGTACATATGGCTATGTGCCTCATAAGAAACTCCTCAGGCAATAGGGATGATTCTTGGGAGAAACAAGGATTTTGTTCCTAAAAGTCACTCATTTGGTCTTGTATAGTTGTATCTAGGTCATGTTTCCTCTTGTTTAATTCCCTCAGGTTTCCTCTTGTTTAATGCTTTCTACATGATTCTTGAAATACATTTTTCACTTTTAACTGCTGGTTCTACCTCATTTTCAGTGGTAAAACCATGCCAGTACTTCCAGTTAATGTGGTTTGGATTGTTGTTTAGGTGCTTGTTGGAGCTTCTCAGCTACAGGTGCCATGGAGGGAATAAACAAGATCAAGACAGGTTCTCTGATCAGCCTTTCCGAACAGGAACTAATAGACTGTGATAGATCCTACAATAGTGGTTGTGGTGGTGGGCTCATGGATTATGCTTATAAGTTTGTGGTTAAAAATGGTGGAATTGACACGGAAGCGGATTACCCATATCGTGAAACAGATGGAACATGTAACAAGAACAAGGTAAAATTGAAATGTGTACATTCAACAAATGTTGAGATAACCTCTGCCTGCCATACTAGTACAATAATTTGTCTGCTTAAAATGCAGCTCAAAAGGCGAGTGGTAACAATTGATGGCTACAAAGATGTGCCTGCCAACAATGAAGATATGTTACTTCAGGCTGTTGCTCAGCAACCTGTTAGTGTAGGAATATGCGGTAGCGCTAGAGCATTTCAGTTGTACTCCAAGGTAAATAGTGCATAATTTGTTGGTTTATCCTCTCATGAACAGATGTATGTATTACCAATTTTAAACATTTTTGTACTTGCCTTTTAATATTTTGTTATGCAGGGTATCTTCGATGGTCCATGTCCTACATCTCTTGATCATGCTATATTAATTGTGGGATATGGTTCTGAAGGTGGCAAGGATTACTGGATTGTGAAAAATTCTTGGGGTGAAAGTTGGGGTATGAAAGGCTATATGTATATGCATCGAAACACTGGTAACTCCAATGGTGTCTGTGGCATAAACCAGATGCCGTCATTCCCTACGAAATCAAGCCCGAATCCTCCTCCTTCACCAGGGCCAGGTCCAACCAAATGCAGCCTTCTTACCTATTGCCCTGAAGGATCCACCTGCTGCTGCTCCTGGCGTGTCCTGGGGCTATGCCTTTCCTGGAGTTGTTGTGAACTGGATAACGCAGTTTGCTGCAAGGATAATCGCTATTGCTGCCCTCATGACTACCCGGTTTGTGATACGGCCAGCCAACGATGCTTCAAGGTACGTAGAAAACGATTTTGTGCATCCAATATGAGCTGCCTCAAAATCTTCCATGGTTATGTTTTCTGTACTTCTCTTCCATTTCACTTTGATTCATATCAGATTCCAGTTTTTGTTTTTTTTTACTGACTGTAGAGTAGATCTTTAGGATTTATGAACAAGTTATTGTTCACGTTATCAGATGAACTTTGTGTATTCTGAGAACTGAGTGTTCTTTCTTGTTTCAGGCAAATAATGGCAACTTCTCTGTCATGGAGGGAGGGAGTAGGAAACAACCTTTCTCCAAAGTTCCTTCTTTGGGTGGTTTGTTGGAACTGTTGGATCAGTGAGCCTATAATTCGAGCCAACTATCTTCGAGTGAGTACAGTTGACATGAGCATCGAATGCGATCTCGCCTTATCTTTCTTTTAGTACCTCGTTGCTGACCATCCCCTTTGACAGATACACTGATGTATGGACAATGCTAGGCTCAGTCAGTAGTCAGTGGTTGGGTTGCTGCTTTCTTCAAGTTTCCTGCCGCCCTGATGCTCGTCTTGCACGGAGATATTCAGATTTACTGTGTATTTTGGTGAATGGTAAATCATAATTTGCCCTGTAATGTTGTTGCTGTACATGTCAGACTAGCCTGGATTATTTCACTCAATTTGTGCTAGTGAGAACCACTTGCTACGTATGGTAGATTGATAATAAAGAGATTGTGCTGAGTCCATGCATCTAAAACTCGGATACTTTTTTTTTTTACTGAAAACAGTTGGAGAGACTTCTGCTGCGCTATATTAATAGATATATAATAAAACTCAGATACTTCTCCCTTGAATTATTAGTTCGTTTCTGCATATATTTAAGCTTAAACCAAACATCTAAACTATTAAAATATCTTCCATCAGATTGAGTTGTATGAATTCTCTTACCAATGCAATCCCAAATGTGATTAATGAGGAAAAGTTTTTTTTTCCTCTTTCTGAATAAACCCGAGTTCATACTGTACAAAGTTCAGCTGTATTGGGCGTTCAGTCCAGCAACCGGATTCAAAAGTCCTGCTTAAGATATCATCTGATCTTCCGCAACCAGTCTCACCAAGATTATGTAACTAATTCATAGTCTTTAATCTCTTCGTTCCAAAATAAATAAATTTAATACTTAATTCTTTATTTCAAAATAAATAAATCTAATACGAGATATGACAATCCTATCCTTTTGAGTAGCTGAATGTGTTGTAAGATTTGGAGGCTGTGTTCAGACCTTTGTTTCTTTTTTCTTTTGTTTGGATTGCCGCTGAGGCTGAACCTATGATCATTTCTAGTAAAAGAAATGGGGGTTTTGAGTCTTGCTCAAAAGAAAAAAGATATGACACATTCTATTATCATGAATCTACAGTAACCACTAAGAAAAACATCATGTTAAACATTAAGGTTCCGTTCTTTTCTCCAACAAGAGTTGGATAAAGATTAAGATTTTCGTGGCACGCTTTTTTAAACTGTTAAAAGGTGTGTTTCGTGCGAAAAACTTTTTATATAAAAATTACTCTAAAATATCATATTAATCTATTTTTCAAGTTTGTAATAATTAAAACTCAATCAGTCATACGTTAATACCATCTCGTTTTGTGTAAAAAACTTCATCTTAACACCGCCTAAGTGTAAAATTACAAATGAGGGCCGGTGACGATTAGGGGATTGGTTTTCGTCGGATGTCGAAGGACAGAGTAGTGGAGGTGCTCGTCTCCGCCGAGTTCAGTCGGCGGAGCTCACCGGCGGCGACGGGACGGGGACCCTAACTTTTACAAAATAGCCCCTACTTGGATCCTACCAACTCTAACTTTTGCACAATAGCCCATATATTTACATAGTAGCCCCCCTGTATGATCCTAAATATTACAGCATAGCCCATACTGACCCGATCACAATTCGCAACGGACAATGGCTGGTGCCCTACATTTTACAAAGTAGCCCCCCTTCTGCTTAGATCCTACTAGTAACTTTTTTTACAAAAATGACCCTCCTGTAAAGTAGACTGGCTCGTCTTCTTCCCCTTCCATCCTCCCCAAAATCGTCGCCGCGGATGGAGTCGTCGGCGCCGCCGCTCAGCCGCAAGAGGGGGAAACCTATGGGCTATGGCGCCGGATTTACGCCACCGGTGGCGTGGCGGCCTCTCCGATCGGTTCACACCGTCGACCGCCGCTTTGCTTTCGAGCGCGCGATTCCGCTGCGGCGACGCCCGCGCCGATGTCCAAATGTCCTCCAGTTCATAAAGGTGAGGAACAAAAAAAAAAAAACTCACCAGATTCGTTTTCGCATGGTTAGCGTTTGCGGGCTAGAAGGCATAGAGGTGTGGTTGCGATTTGCTAATGGGGGAGGAAGAGTAAATTTGATGGCATTGCCAATTTGCCATGGTGCGATGCTATGGATTCGGGAAACAAATCTATTCTTTGGTTCCATTTTTCTTTTATTTATTTTATGTTCTTAGTGCGGCCACTTAGTAAAATCAAGAACCGAGTGAAGTGACAATCGATCACCGCCCACATCTCATAAGAGGAATCAAGAATCCTGCAAGTTATTGTATTTCTGCTAAAGATTCTGCATTTCTTGTCCACGGCCTTGCCCCTTAATCTCTCTTCACGCCGGACCAATTCCATCCACAGACATACAATGAGACACGCGTGAAAAAAAACGAGGAAAATAACATTTCTGATGTAGAATTGATATTGTAAAATATGTTTCTTGTTTTATTCTATATCGATTGCTTCTTTAATTCTACATCGTTAATGCAGGGAATCATGCAAAGTCAGTCAGGCATGGGAGGTCCGGAAAAGGAGAATATCAGTGGTTGGGAAAAGACTTCTTTTCTTTTCATGTGCGTGAATTGTGAATTGGATCCAGTAGGTCAGCGAATCGAGTTCCCTGGTTGCTTTCAGGTCTCTTGAACCGTTTATGCGGCTGCCAGCTTGCGATAGTGGCTGGTTTCCGGGCGTCGTTTGTTCTGGTCATCCTATAAATTGGCAGGTGTGTGCTTCTTGTTTTCTTAATAAACCCATCCTGTATTAGCAGATTGGTAATAGCAGAAGGAGGTGGCCCAATCTTAAATTCTTAATTCAAGTGTCTGGGCCTATTTGGGCAGCGAGATATGGTACATTCTTGTTTGCTCATGATCTTGTGTGCTTAGTTGTGTGTTAAATTTTATAAACAGATGTATGCCGGTTGCCAACAATGCAAAAGTGAAATTCTAAGAATGCATACTATCTGCAGAAATGCTATGATAGAATTGTCCAGAATAGAGCTAGCCTAATACTATTGTGACAAATAGGACTTGGAGTAATTTTCAAGCTTGCAAAGCCTCGGGCAGTTGCTTAATCATGGGATCATAGTGACATGTCGAACTTTTGTTTACGAAGTTTGCAATTGGACAACTCTAGATTCCTAGAGTTTCTTCGGTTCAAGAACAGAACCCACACATCATTGCTATGATGCTATCTTTTTTTAATTGAAAACTCTGCTATGTGAATTTCATGACAGTGTTTTGGTTTATCTAGCGATGAAGTGCAGAAATATTATTTTCTTGATGAACTGTAGTTTCTAGAACTCAAACTCAGATGTCATGGTCTAATGAAACTTTGGTGTCCATGTCTAATAGAGTATCAAAAGCAGCGACGGGAAGAGCCCCATAGTGGTTGGCCCTTGGGGTGGCACAGGAGGATACCCTTGGGATGATGGTGTATACTCAACGGTACGCCAGGTCATCATCACCCATGGTGCAGCTATTGACTCCATAAGGATTGAATATGATCTGAAAGGAAGTTCAGTCTGGTCAGAGACACATGGGAGCACCGATGGAGGTTCTGAAACAGATAAGGTCTAGTTTACTATCCCTGCTGCAGCTTTTTTAATTTTTTTAGCAAGATTGCAACACTCCGAAATTTGCACAAATTTAATTGGTACTGTGCATGTCTTTAGATCTATATAATAAATATAAGAGATTTATTACGTTCCTTGAGGAGCTACCACATTTTTTAGTGTAAATTTTGGTAGCTCTTGGTGGCTCCTATGTGTTGAGATACCAGGAAACAGTTGTACCTCCTCAAGTACCATAAAATCACTACAAGTATAAACACCTATATACAATTCTGGTAAAGTTGGAAGATAGTTTTAGGCCTTAGCTTTATGTATGAATCTCATGTTTATTTTGGCGCATAAAATCGATGACATGCTGACTTGTTTTTAATGAAGTTGGTAAAAGTTTATATATCAAAGGCCTACTTTGATATCCATTCTACTTTGAAGAAGCATAATTTAGTTTTCATCCCTAAAACAAAATTATTGATTTTATATGTATAATCTGCAGGTGAAGCTAGATTTCCCTGACGAAATCCTTGTGTCTGTAAGTGGCTATTACGGGTCAGTCTGTGGAACTCCAGTTATCATAAGATCATTGACATTTCAAAGCAATCGTTCCATATACGGGCCTTTCGGTACTGAAGATGGGACACCTTTCTCACTCCCAGTAAGCAGTGGTAAAATTATTGGTTTTCATGGAAGGTCAGGGTCGTATCTCAACTCAATAGGCTTTTATCTGAAGCAAGTGAATGTTTCAGATCGATCAAATTCTCCAGTCTTGCCTCAGAGTAGAAGTATTACAAGTGCATATAACAAAAATGGTTATAGCTTTCCTGAGGGTGCTTCAGGATATGACATGGTCCTTGCAGTGAGAGATAGGGGTGACAGCTATGCTGTTTATACTAGCAATTACCCTAATCAGCAGTATACAAATCCATCCCCAGATTACAATGATGGAATCCGCTGGAATAAGGTGCCACAAACTAGTCCATCACTGCAGATGGTATCTTTTCCTAGTGGTTACGGAGATAGAGGAGGTGCAGCTCTGAGTAGCCACGAGACCTATGGTCCTTGGGGTGGAAGTGGTGGCACCATGTTTGATGATGGCATGTACACCGGTGTGTGGCAGATCAATTTGACTCGTGCAGTGGGAATTACTTCTATAAAGGTACTTTATGATCGAAATGGCCAAGCAGTGTGGGGAAACAAGCATGGATTCAGTGGAGCTGTTTCACCAGACAAGGTAAATATGATTTCAGTACTGCATTTCTTTTAATTTATTGTGATGCTGCATACATGATTGTGATGAAGTGGAACTTTTGTTCTTCAGATAGTATTTGATTTTCCCTCGGAGGTCTTGACTCATATAACCGGCTACTATGGCACGACAATGATCATGGGTCCAACAGTGGTCAGATCACTCACATTCCACACAAACAAGCGGAGATACGGACCATATGGGGATGAGTGTGGCACGTATTTCTCCACCAGTTTTTCTGATGGGAGGATAGTAGGATTCCATGGTAGGGAGGGATGGTACATTGATGGCATCGGGGTCCATGTTCAGGAAGGTAACTTGGCTGCACCGCGAGTTAGTAGTAGATCAACGATTGAGATGAACCCCTCTTTGCGCTACGACATGCTTGCACAATCAAGGAGTGAAACATACAATGAGGTAGCTACAATTCTTGTCTGAATCATAACATAAGTATGTGGCTGCAGAGCTAACTTGTAACCGTTTTCCAGGTTCCTTATAGCATGGTGAAAGAACCAGTTCCAATGGGGCCAGGGCCATGGGGTGGCGAAGGAGGCCGGCCATGGGATGATGGTGTCTACACTGGTGTGAAGCAAGTCTATGTGATGAGAGGCACCTTTATCGGCTCGATACAGATCGAGTACGACAGGGGTGACCAATCCGTCTGGTCTGCAAGGCATGGAACCAGTGGCCACATAACCCATAGGGTGAGTACTGAGTGCTATTATCAATCAAGTTCCGTTGTCAAGGAATAAAATTCATGAAACATACAACAACAATATAGGATCTGTTCATCATTCTTCGGTGGCATGTCAAACAATAACCTCTCTCCAAATGCACTTGCAGATTAAACTGGACTACCCACACGAGGTCCTGACATGCGTATACGGCTACTACAACACCAACAGGGAGGAAGGGCCCAGGGTTCTGAGGTCGATCACCTTCATCAGCAACCGAGGGAAGTACGGGCCATTCGGAGAGGAGTTCGGGGCATACTTCTCGTCGGCGAAGACGGAAGGGAAGGTTGTGGGCTTCCATGGCCGGAGCGGGCAACACCTGGACGCCATTGGGGTGCATATGCAGCACTGGATGGGAGACAGGAGGCCTGCTCCCAAGTACGTGCTATCAAAGTACCTCTTCTGATTGAGCTATGGATGAAAACTTGAATTCCTTTGAAACAAAAAGTGAATACTTGAATTACATGTAGTTTAGCCAATAGTCATATAGATAACAGATGGGCTGGTTTCGATTTGAGCTTTGGAGGCTGTAACATTTTGGGATATGGAACAGTTTAAGCCTGCGGATGAGTCCGTTCCTTGTACTCAGGCAGGCAGGCATATACTTAATGCATGACGATTTATGAGTAAATTCAAATGAAATTCACATTTTCTGATTCTTTTGCTTGCCGTGGAGAATTGGAGACCTGTTTTCAAGACTTGTGTCATTTGTGTGGTCCACTTTCTCCGAATTTGTTGTGGTCACCAGATTAGCTGCACTGCATGTCTGCATCTCTGCAGATCTCATGTTCATGATTTGAGACCTCCCGGCCACTTCAGGACGGGCATCCAATGTTGAATTCAGCAGGAAAGTATAATGCAGTAATGCACATGAAATGCTTTGAAATCAAGTGCTGTGCAAAACTGAAAATGAGGCAACATCAAACAAGTGGAAATGAAAATGTTTTCTTTTTTATTGAAGTGGAAATGAAGTTGACACGCTGCTTAGGAGCTAACTAGAGAGTCTTCTTAGGAAAGCTTTAGCTTCGTTTTAATCCATCAAAAAAGCTAAAATGTTTATGGTACTTTTAATTCTAGAATAAGCTGTAGCTAATCGAATCAAAAACTCCCCAAACATACCCATTATCACATATCGCAGCCGCCCATGTTTAGGAAGGTTGTCCCTTCCCTTGGTACAAGCACCGAAAAAATGCCCATCCGATCCGACCGTTCGTTCTAGATCGGTTCCAGATCGGACGGCCAAGGACAGAGATATGGGACACCGCTCATTACAACAAGGGTCTAAATTGTACGGCCGCATTTTTTCGTTTATGCTTATGTTTATTATTCAAAATTTAAATTTTCAGGCTTAAATTTGAAATTGATTTTAGAGTTTTTTCATCAAAATTTATTTTTCAGTCTTTGCTTTTAGATTGCTAAGAACACGTATATAAAAGTTTTATTCACATATTATTTTTCATTTGTAAATATACCGTTTGGCCAATTGGGGGCCGGTAATTTCGCACAGAATAGAGGGGCATATTCGACCATTCGTCACGTCACCAGCTAGGATAAAGTTTCGATTCCTCTCCCAACGACAATATCTTTGGGAAGGCGAGCCATGGCCAAGGGGAGCACATAGTCAGAACACCGCAGAGCAAGTGTGTGTCCTGCCTCGCGTGAAAGATAAGCGGCGCTCTGCTCTGCTCGCCGAGGAGAGAGAGAAGAGAGAGAGAGAGAGCTAGAGATGGCGGCGGCCTCAGCGGCGGCGCAGGCGGAGGGAACGGTGATCGCGATCCACAGCCTCGACGAGTGGACCATCCAGATCGAGGAGGCCAACAGCGCCAAGAAGCTGGTAATTCAACCGTCGCTCTCCTCCTCTTTGTTCTTTCCTGTCCTTTTTTCTTTTTTTGCTAAGTTTTTTGAGTTTTGTGATCAATGGTGTGCGTAGCTGGCCTAGGGTTTACTTAATTGAGATTATGCTCATATCCAATTTTGTGATTGGGGTACCTGAGGAGAAAATTTTGCGTAATCAAAGTTGGGTTTTCCGCGTCTGGTTTTTTTTTAGGATTAGGGTTTCTCTCCTCCCCTTCCGGTGGGGATACGGATCTACTGTTCTCTCACCCGTTAGAGGATAATTGCAGCATAAACAGTTACTTCTCCTTTAAACTAACCATGTTTTTAAAAAAAACAAAAAAAAAGAAGAATCATAGTTATTGTGAGAGGAAAACGAACAAGTTGTTCATATGCTCGTAGTTGGATTGGTGGAAAGTAGATGATGGTAGCAGCAATGAGAAATCGTGGGTAACTCATTAGTCCTTCGTTGAGGTGTGTAATGATGTTTATTTTCCTTATGCCCGCTGATTCTGTAGACGGTAGAGGACACGACTATTACAAAATACTTAGCTTATTTCAGAATTTCAGGTCGGTGTTTACTTCGATTATAAGAAATAAATTATCACAATTTGGGATCGACCCTTATCTGTAGTGCAGTGTTGCTCCAATTGTTCCTGCAGGAGGTCAAATTTGCATGATTAACTTAACCACACTAGAGCCTAAAATCATGGCATACTTTAGGAGAGTGCTGAGGTCAAATTTGCATGATTAACTTAACCACACTAGAGCCTAAAATCATGGCATACTTTAGGAGAGTGCTGAGGTCAAATTTGCATGATTAACTTAACCACACTAGAGCCTGAAATCATGGCTTACTTTATGAGAGCCGTATCATGTTGCTTCAGAGATGCAGATGTTTGATAAGTGAAGTTTGCAATTTTGTGTAGACTTGCTGTCCTAAGGTTGGTAATAGAGTCCAAAGGTTGGGAACTATTACAGTCACTTCATGTATATAACTATATATGTTTTTCGATAACATTTTAGTTCTGATTGCAGTCATTTGAATTGTTGAAATGTTGAATTAGCAATACCACAAAAGTGTGTTAACCTGGTTTTCGTCATAACAGGTTGTGATTGACTTCACTGCATCATGGTGCGGACCATGCCGCATCATTGCTCCAGTTTTTGCCGATCTAGCAAAGAAGCACACAAATGCTGTTTTTCTGAAGGTTGACGTCGATGAACTGAAGGTATTGCTGTTCCCCAAATTTTATATTTTTATGTAGTACAGTAGTACGGTTGCTGTGTTGGTTTTCCCCTTATCTGGCTTTATCCTAATGAAGATTTATGTAACAAACAGCCTATTGCTGAGCAATTCAGTGTTGAGGCTATGCCAACATTCCTGTTTATGAAGGAGGGAGATGTTAAAGACAGGGTTGTCGGTGCTATGAAGGATGAACTGGCGAGCAAGCTTGAGCTACATATGGCCATGTAGTGTTATAGTGGATTAGTACTGATATCCTAAATAAAACGGGCCTTCAGGCTCTGAAAGGATTAGTGCCTCTGTCTGTGGTGGTTTTCATATGCTTCTAGTATCAAGCATTGTTCTTACCGTTGTCTAGTTCATGGATAATGCCTTGCTTGATCCAAGTTTGTGCTTTGAATATTCCAACAAAATAATATAACCTGTGTTTTGCATATGATGGTTTTCTTTCAGGTGAGATATCAGAATGTTGGATCCTTGAGAGTTGTTTAGCTTTCATCATGATTAGTGAAGAAAGTTGCACATCACCATTGTAGTAATGTGGCAAACCTTGTTAACTTGTGAAAAAAAATGAAAAGAGTAATTCATTTGGAGTCTCATTTAAATTGTTTCGGTAACAAGAGTAGCTCATGTCATCCTCAACCATCTCAAGCCACTAAACCAGTACTCCATTACTGGGTGGTCCAACCCTATAAGATCGTGACTGTAATTTGCACAATTGATTATTTGTGTTGATTTTGAAACCAATCTTCTCTGGTTAAAATTTACTATTTGCAGTCTTGCTTCTTTGCCTGGTCACCTCCATCCCATGCATCATACGGTATGTAGTATGGGGCATATCCTTTTCTTCACTGGGTGCCGTTTCACTGGTCATTTGGTCGGCAGTCTTGAAGCTGCTCCTCACTGATCCAGGCGTAAAGATAAGCTGATCTGATTGATATCTGCCAAACTCACAGACAGAAGAAAGGTTTTAGTTCTACCAAGTACTGTACTAGTAGTTTTGTGCAACCATGAGAGATTCTTGTCTTCCATGGAGTGCCACCGCCAAGCAGCAGCTATCTTGCATCCTACTCCACATCCCATTTTTGTTCTTGCTTCAATCCCTATCTCATCACCTTCTCGCATGGATCAAATTCGATAAGAAATGGAGTAATCAAGATCAGTGAAAGCTAGGGGAGAGCTTGAGCTTCTTGGCCGGCAATGGCGCCGGCGCGCGGGTTCGTGGAGAGGCTGAGCACGGTGGAAGGGCGGCTGCTGCGGCTGGAGGTGGTCGTCCTCGCCAGCGCCGTCGTCCTGGCGGCGCTGGTGCTGTACGGCGCCACCCGCCGCCGGAGCAGCGACAAGCTCCTCCGCGGCGTGATGTGGATGGCCTACTCGCTGTCCTACGTGGTGGTGTCCTACGCCGTGGGGCTGATCCAGGACGGGCCGTTCCGCGGCGAGACGTTCGTGCTGTGGGCGGCGGCGCTGCTGCTGATCCAGGCGAGCGCGTACGCGGCGCCGGTGCACAGCCGCCGCGAGTTCAGCCAGCGGAAGAAGCTGCTGCTGCAGCACGTCCTCCAGACCGCGCTCGTGCTCTGGCTCATCGCCAACGCCACCGGCCGGAACGCCAGCTACCGGGCCGCGATCTGGGCGTTCTGGTGCCTCAACGTCCTCAAGACGGTGGCCAAGATCGTCGAGATGATCAAGGCCAGCATCCCCGACCAGTCCGTCAAGCTGATCGCCGACTACATGGACGTCGAGGAGTCGCTCGCCGGTGTCGGCGACGGCGAGCCGCCGGACCCGACGACGATGAAGGGCTACAGGTACATCTTCCACGGCGAGGACACCATGGTGCCGGCGACCCGCGACGACATGGTGAGGCAGAGCGACGGCAAGTCGGTGGTCACCATCGACCGCGTGTACCGGTGGATCGACGACGAGCCCGGGTACAGCGGCGTGGAGAAGGACATGGCGAGGGACTTCTGCCTCGCGTTCGCGCTGTTCAAGCTGCTGAAGCGGCGGTTCTACGGCTTCGTCCCGGCGGAGGCCGGCTCGCCGAGGGCGCGGGACCTCGTCTGCGGCGGCCTCATCCGGCCGGCCGTCACGGGGCCCGACGCCGCGTTCCGCGTCGTCGAGGCGGAGCTCGCGTTCCTCTACGACGAGTTCTACACCCGCAACGTCGTGCTCGTCGGCGCCAGGACCTACGTCTGCATCGCCGCCGCCGTGGCCGGGATCACCATGTGGACGGCGTTCTTCGGCACGCTCGGCCCGGGCTACCACCGCCTCCGCATCGGCGTGCGCGGCCTCGACCGCTCCGTCACGGTGCTGATCGTCGTGATCACCGCCGGCCTCGAGCTCTGCCAGGCGGTGGCCGGCTTCTCCAGCAACTGGAGGTACGTCAAGACGGTGTACCGCTGCGTGCGCGACGACCAGCCGTGGACGAACAGGCGGCACGGCCACCTCTGGTGGAAGGAGAGCATCACGCCGCCGGCGACGAGGTACTGGGACGACAAGGTCGGCCAGTACGTGCTCCTCAAGCGGTTCGGCCACCGGCCATGGAACATCCTGTCGTGGCTGACGCTCTACCTGGTGGAGCCGCGGCGGCAGGGGCAGAAGCGCGGCCGGAGGAAGCGCCTGCCGCAGGAGGTCCGGCGAGCGGTGCTCGTGTCGCTCAAGGCGAGCTACGGCCACCTCACCAATGGCGTCTCCACGCTGCGGAGGCACGGCCTGACGCCGCAGCTGGAGTGGGCGTGCGCGTTCCCCAAGCTCACCGACCAGATCCTGGTGTGGCACGTCGTCACCACCCGCTTAGACTGGACGAGCGGCGGCGGCCATGGCCGGAGCCGCCGCCGCGACAACGGCGGCGACGTGAACAGGGTCGTGGCGACGAAGCTGTCGAACTACTGCGCCTACCTGGTCGCGTTCGTGCCGGAGATGCTGCCGGACCCGAGCTACAACGCGGAGCAGATGTTCGACACGGCGGTGCAGCAGGCGAGGGACCACCTGGGCGGCTGCAGGACGGAGAGCGCCGTGCTCCAGAGGCTGCAGGAGATCGAGGACGAGGAGCGGCGCGGCGCCGTGCGCGAGAGGGCGGGCAGCGCCACCGTCATCGAGAAGGCGGCGCTGCTCGGCGGGCAGCTGAGGGCGGCCGTGGACGAGGCGCGGCGGTGGCAGGTGCTGGCCGAGTTCTGGGCGGAGTTCATCCTGTTCCTCGCGCCGTCGGACAACGTGGACATCCACGCCGAGGTGCTCGGCGCCGGCGGCGAGTTCATGACGCAGCTGTGGGCGCTGCTCTCCCACGCCGGCGTCCTGGAACGGCCGGCCGTCGCCGCGACGCCGTCGCCACCGACGGTGTGATCAGATTGATCGATGGTTATGTTCGAGATCGTGCAAGCTAGATAGGGGATGCAAATTTAGTTGCTCCATCCATGAATTCATTTTATATTTTGAAACATCATTGAACGATTTAGTAATTAGTTTGGAACAAAGCGTCTGAAAGGAAAATTTTCTGGCTTATAAGCTAAAAAAAGACCTCCGCGATAAAAAAATTTAAGATATGACCTTTACAAATTTATTCTTAGCGATTCAAAAGCTAGAGCTAGATATTAAAAACAGAAAACATAATTTAAATTATAAATTCAAAACTGGTTACGGCTTAACAAGCATGATCATATAAATATTATTTCAAACACTACCAAAATAATAATTCTATGAATAATTTGTTTCAAATGTTACCTTATTACTTCCGCCATATTGCTCGTTTGAATCGTTGTCGTCCATTCGCCTCTGACTTGAATAGTTCAGTGTACTTAAAAAAAATGTTGACACGTGTGCCTAATTATTTTTTCGTACAAGACCATCCAAAAGCTTGAAATGCAGCGGCAAGCAAAACAAAAAGCAAATAAAAAGGTGAAATAAAAGTAAAACAGGCAACCTAGTTCAAAAAGGAAAATGTTCCTACTTTATATAGTTTTTTTAAGAGTAAATTGCGCCCGCGGTACACAAACTTGTAAGGTGGGTGCAATTTAGTGTAAAAACTTGAAAAACTCTCGTTTCGGTACACAAACTTGCGTAGTGCATGCGAACCAAGGCCAAGACATGACTTCATCACTAATCTTATTGAGTTGGCTTGTGATTAGGATACCACATCAGCGCATACACACGTTATGGGAGCGTGAGCTGGCTACACATATTTGCAAATAACCCCTCATACATCTTTCGATTCCTCCGAATCTTCTTTTGTGTTGTAGCCCACGATGATGCCCATGCTAGAGATCAGTTTCATGATAGCCTACCACCAATTGAGTTAACAACAAAAGGAGATAAATCAGGAGATTGATATATGGATCAAGGTGGAAGGCCGCGAATTGGATCCAGGCGGTAGGGCTTTGCTGGGAGACAACACGCCAGCCACGTTTAGGGCAGCGGTGGCAGGACGTTGCCGCCGGCGCTGAGGCAACATGGTGCCAGGGCTGCGAAGTAAAGGTGCACGATCTCCTGTATACAGTGAGTACTTTAGTTTATCATATCAAAAATGAGATTGTCTTTCTCAATTCCAATTTTTGTGGAGATTTCTTCCTCTTATTGTCGATTTATTAGGTATTGCAAACGAGAAGGACTATCAGTTGTTTTAATTTATGCCAGGAGCTAGTTCATGGTACACAAAAGCTGTAATTTTTGTTGACATTTATGGTATAGAAGTGATCATGGGAAATTAGTATTTTTGGAGAGCAATTTGATCATTAATGTGCTGCTAGCTTCTGTTGTTAACTATGCTTTCTTCCTGGATATACCCTTAAACATCTGAACCTAAAGTAAACTGTTCTGAAGATGAATAATTATCTGTGCACAATATATGTAGATTCCGAAGATGAAGAATTCAGCATTGAGATGCACCACGGAGGCTTTTTTTATGGGAAATGGTGTAAACCGGGCTTATGTTGATGGTAGAGTAAGCTGGTTTGACCATTGTGAGTCAGATTCTTGGTCACTGTTGTGGGTTGATGATTTCATTGAAGAACTAGGATATGAGAAATCTGATAACACCAAAATTTACTGGTTGCTTCCTGGCAAACAATTAAGTGATGGGTTGAGGAGGGTTAAGTGTGATGCAGACACTAACAGTATCGTCGCTCTTGTACCTAGGGTCCGATCATTTGTTTTGTATGCAGATCATCAAGACATAGTCGACGCTATTGACTTAGATGATGTGGCAATTATTGGTTCAGATCCTTTGCGTACTGCTGTGAAACCAAGTAAAATAATTAGGGCTAAGAATGATGGTGGGGAGTTGATTGTAGATAAATGTGCTACCGACGCTAAAATTGATGATGAAGAGGAGTCAAGAACTGAAGATCCAGATTTTGTTGATAGTGATTATGAGATTGATCATGGGGATGATGACTTGTTTGATAATTGTGTTGAAGGGCAAATTGAGTTAGCGCATAATAAAGAGGAGGGTTCAGACTATGGTTCATCTGAAGATGAAAGGTTGATGATGCCAAATATTTCTGAAGAAGAAGAAGAAGAAGAAATCAAGTTCAGTTTTAAGAGTTTTAGGGCTGATGTAGACATGGAGACACCTGAGTTCAAGGTTAGCATGATGTTTGCAGATGCTGTAGAGCTTAGGAAAGCAATAGATCAATATACTATAAAGAACCAAGTTGCTATTAAGAAGACACGGAATACCAAAACAAGAATTGAAGCTAAGTGTGCTGAAGGTTGTCCATGGATGTTGTCTGCATCTATGGATAATAGAGTCAAATGCTTAGTGGTAAGGGAATATATAGAGAAGCACACCTGCTCTAAACAGTGGGAGATCAAGGCCGTCACAGCTAAGTATCTTGCAAAAAGGTACATTGAGGAATTTAGAGATAATGACAAAATGACACTGATGAGCTTTGCTAAGAAAATTCAGAAGGAACTCCACTTAACACCATCTAGGCACAAGCTAGGTAGAGCTAGAAGGATGGCTATGAGGGCCATATATGGAGATGAAATATCTCAGTACAACCAATTATGGGACTATGGACAAGAATTGAGAACCTCTAACCCAGGGAGCTCATTCTACCTGAACATACATTTTGGTTGCTTCCATACTTTGTATATGTCATTCGATGCTTGCAAGAGAGGGTTTATGTCTAGGTGTAGACCTATCATTTGTCTTGATGGATGCCATATTAAAACAAAATTTGGTGGCCATATCCTAACTGCTGTTGGTATGGACCCAAATGACTGCATTTTTTCCATTGCAATTGCAGTAGTTGAAGTTGAGAGCTTGAAAAGCTGGAGTTGGTTTCTTGACACTCTAAAAAAAGACCTTGGCATTGAGAATACATCTGCATGGACAGTGATAACTGATAGGCAGAAGGTATGACTTCGTCTGATTTTTCATAATATACTTAACTCACATTTTAGTTCCTAACTATAATTCTTTATAATTCGTTTCCAGGGGCTTGTTCTAGCTGTGAGAAGGGAGTTTTCTGATGCTGAACAAAGATTCTGTGTGAGGCATCTATATCAAAATTTTCAAGTGTTACATAAAGGGGAGACACTAAAGAACCAACTTTGGGCTATTGCAAGATCTAGCACTGTGCCCGAGTGGAATGCCAATATGGAAAAGATGAAGGCATTAAGTAGTGAAGCTTATAAGTACCTTGAAGAAATTCCTCCAAACCAATGGTGTCGAGCCTTTTTCAGTGACTTTCCGAAGTGTGATATCCTTCTTAACAATAACTCAGAAGTGTTTAACAAGTACATTCTTGATGCCAGGGAGATGCCTATTTTGTCTATGCTTGAGAGGATTAGAAATCAGATCATGAACAGGTTGTACACCAAGCAAAAAGAACTAGAAAGGAATTGGCCATGTGGCATCTGCCCAAAAATAAAACGGAAGGTCGAGAAAAATACAGAGATGGCTAATACATGCTATGCTTTGCCTGCTGGGATGGGAGCATTTCAGGTTAGCGACAGAGGATCTCAATACATTGTTGAACTTAATATAAAGAGATGTGATTGTAGGAGGTGGCAGCTCACTGGGATTCCTTGTAACCATGCCATTTCCTGTCTAAGACATGAAAGGATCAAGCCGGAGGATGTAGTGTCATTTTGCTACTCAACCAGGTGCTATGAACAAGCTTATAGCTACAACATAATGCCACTAAGAGATAGTATCCACTGGGAGAAGATGCAGGGTATAGAGGTGAAGCCACCAGTATATGAGAAGAAAGTGGGGAGGCCAAAGAAAACTAGGAGAAAACAGCCCCAAGAACTAGAGGATGGGACTAAAATTTCAAAGCATGGAGTAGAGATGCATTGTAGCTACTGCAAAAATGGTGGTCACAACAAAACTAGTTGTAAACAGAGGAAGGCTGACTTAAAACTTCAGAAGCAACCTATGCAGCAAATGGCGACTTCATCAATTGTTGATTCAGAAGAGCTTGTCATCACTCGGGTAATATTTATACTTATTTTGCTTGTGTATTTGTTTATCTCCACTAACTATGAATTTTAAACTCATTGTATATTTGTTTCAGGAACCTGTCATCACTCAGGTACTATTGATGCTCATTTTGCTTGTGTATATGTTTAGCTGCACTAAAAGGAATGTTAAACAGAACATATATTTGTTTCAGGAAATGCACCTGCTCAGCATACCCCAGCAAAATTCTAACTATCTGAGTTCATCTGTGGTGGAAGCTTTTATTAAGGAGGTGACAATCCTTCATTAAGTTCTCAAAGAAAAAGGAATCCTTCATTAAGCTAGCATTTTGTCAGCTAATAACAACCATCATAAAATTAGTACATAATCTTTTACAGGCTGCTAGCAACCATCAAGAAAGGGTGCATCCAGGAGCAGTGCCAGAGTCTGCTTTCATTGCTACTAATAGGAGAGAAGGGGTTCAACCACCACTAACCACATCAACCAAACAAGGCAGGGCCACATTGAGGAAGAGAAGTGCAGCACCCAAGAAGAAAAACTCTCCCAAGAAAAAGAAACAGTAGTTTATACTATGCATTCATAAAGTTGGTTCCATGTTATCGATTTTGAGCGACCTTACTAGTGCACAATCAAATTCATGTCAAGTTATGCATTTAGTTTTCATTCAGGTTATTCACTGAATTTTATTCAGGATCTCAGTTTCTGTTCAAAATATGCACTCACGTGTTTCATTGTGTTCAGATTTTGTCACAATGTGTACAATTAAGCATTACATTCCTTGCTGCTTTAGTGGATTTAATGTTCATGCTGTTAATCTGACGGGACAATGGCTTAGTTCCTTGCTGCTTCAATGTCTGCACTGAAGCATTGGAGCTAGGCTTCAAAGTTGCTATATGAATTGTCAGAGTCTGAGATAACAGATGTTGGCCTAAAGCAAGGCACTCAAATGCCTACCGCAGCATCAACTTCTAAGCTCTCCCACTGAACTTGACCTCCTCGCCATCTGTCACTATCGTCAGTCTCGGCAATACTGTTGTAGCCACCGCCGTCAGACTTGACCTACCCGTTGTAGCAACCGTCGAACTCGACTTCCCCCACGGCGTAGCTGTTGGGCTCGACCCCCATCACTACAGCCACCGCGGATTCGACCTCCCCAGCTCCCCGCCGCTATGAACACCTCTCAGATTCGTTTCACAGAAAACTTATACATGATCGAAATACCAAACAATAGAAGGGGTTTTCTGATAAAATAGGGCCATTGCTTACGAGCAGGCAAACCTGTCCTTCTTACGTGAATGCTTAGTTGGTGGTCTACTCATCATCCAACTCAGCAAAATTAGATTTGCTATTCTATTTAGTCATAGTCCGCACGCACCTATACAAGTTTGTGCACCAAAACAAGAGTTTTGTAAGTTTTTACACTAAATTGCACCCACCTAACAAGTTTGTGTACCGCGGGCGCAATTTACTCTTTTTTTTCAAAGACTAGCTAAATGTATGTGCTTTGCTACGTATAGATAAAAATGACAAATTTCATAATATTGCCTAAATAAAGAGTAACATATTTTCATGAAAAGTATATATTACCCGCCTTTTTTTATAGAGAATACCCCTTAATTTAATTTCAAATGTGGTTATCCACTTAGATTTAGTTGTTATGCGATATTAAAATGTTTAAGGGGTAATATGTAAAATCTACAATAAGAGTGGGTGGGGAGTCTTTTTAAGGAGTATAGATCGATGTCATTGTAGATATAAGTGGAAGTTCTCAATTTTCATCTAGAAATATTGGGTGGCTAAAAGCAAGTTTATTTATTTTTTTGAATAGGAGAAAAACTAAGTTTATCCGATAACGAGACTTATAAATTATACTAATTAGGCAAAGACGCAAAACAAGGCAATCCAGTGCTCAAAACTCATACCCAATAAATATTTCATATAACTATTGGGGAATATGACCACTTTCTAGTTGTACACCAATTATTGCCTAAGCATTTGTTTCAACATATCATTGATAATACAGGATTAATGGACAATCTTTTTAAGTACATAGGTAATGATAGACACACAGTGCTACCAATCCTTTTGGCGCTTGTACTTCAATTATCTATCATGACACATACCTATTTACAAGTGATTGAAGAAATGTAGAAACGCAACATCTCTAGCTCTCTGCATATGTATGGATTAAACTGTTATCAGTGTTAGCATGGACTAAGTTCAACATCTAAAAAAATACACATCTTAATAGTGAAATTATGGAGTAGTGTTCATGTAAACCTAACATTGTGATTATTTTGATAAACACAGAAAATAGATAGAATAAAATATAGGACTAGGTTGTTATGACAATCACGTACACATAGTTGCCAATGAAAAACAACCCACCTCTACCTTGACATACAAAAAACAATGATGCCGCTAGCGGTGCCATTGATTGTGAGCGACTAGTATTAGTTTCTAGTGACTTTTCACTTTCTTTCAAACATCAATGGCAGTTGGTAGTATAGATGCAGCAGAGCCCAAGTAGCCGCTTGACTTGTGTACGAGAGATGCATCTGCTTCCACCTGAAAATCATGCCAAACACAATACAAAAATGGAAGGACAAAACAAAGAATTTTTCATGATAAGCAGCTCACATACCCTCTCACAATCTCACGTCACCTCCGCCGTCATCTGGTTCAAGCCCTATTTAGGAGAGCTTCTAGCAACTATAGTTTCTCCTAGAATCTCCAACTCCTCCAATGATACATATTCTCGTTCAGATTCTGAGAATCTATAGCTATAGAAGCTAAAAATAAAACTAGAAGTCAGAAGCTCGAAAGCCCATCCTATACGAATTCTCGTAAGTTGACCACTAACTACTCGGCAGAATCTTAAAGCTTCCCAAACAGGTCCCAAGTACGTATCCCACGGCGCGACACAGGCACAGCCGCCTATACGAATTCTCGTAAGTTGACTACTAACTACTCGGCATAATCTTAAAGCTTTCCAAATTGATCCCATGTATGTATCCCACGATGCAACACAGGCACAGCCGCAGTGCAGCGGGTAAAACGAAAAGGGGAAAGCGGGAAGAAAGTCCACAAAGCAAAGAACGCAAACCTCACGTTCCTCGTCACCCCCGTCATCGTCCATAGCCGCGCTACCGACCGACCGACTCTCATTTCCGGTGTTTTCCTCGCCCCCCCCCCCCCCCCCCCCCCCCCAACACCCGCATCCATCCACACCACCCGCACGCGCAGCCGCACCCGCAGGAAGGACGGGGACGCGGATCAGACCGACCGTGCCAAACGCCAACGCCATACTCCACCTGACCTCACACTCGCACCGCACCGCACCACCTCCTCATCGAGCCTTGTTTTTTTTTTCTCTTTCCTCTCCTTTCCGTCGCGCTGTTCGCTGCCTACAAATCGCAATTCCCCAATCCATATTCCCTTCCCTTCCTTTCCTCCTCCTCCATCTCCACCCTCCCGCCGCCGCCGCCGCCGCCGTCGCCGCGGCACACTCCCCGGGACCAGCAGAGGCCGCCGCCAACGCCGCGGGGGCAGGTAAAAAGGCGCGCGAGACGCCCGCCTCTGCCCGCTGACCTAGATCGGTAGGGTTTACTCGGGCGCCCGGGTCGTTCGTGTATGGGGGCGTGGGCGGTGGGGGATTAGGCTTTCGGGGTCGGGGGGTCGGGAAGGTGTCTGATCGGATGATGGGTGGCTCTGTTCTCCTTCTGGGGTGCGGGGTTAGAGCTAGGGCTGTCGCGGCGATTTTATTTTATTTTATTTTAGTTGAATTTGACCGGAATTTCCACGATTTGGATGGGTTTGTATTGGTTGGATTGTGGTAGGAGTGTTTTTATAGGGGGGTTGGGAGTGAGGGGGGGTAGGGTTTGTTAATGGTTTTTGAGTGATATAATCTATTTGATTCCTGTTAGGGTCTTCTCCTGGGAGATTTCCCGGCGCGGATTTTGTTAGCATTTATTAAGTGTGCGCGTGTTGTTGTTCATGCATGCAGCTGCGGATAAGGTTGCTTGAAGCAGTGGAAGATTTCCTGGATGGCTTGTGCTGCAGCAACTGATGATTCTGCTGCGAGCACGGCTGGGATGAGGGACGAGGATCGTAGCCTGTCTGGCGAGTCGTTGTCCGAGTGGCGGTCCTGCGAGCAGGTGGAGAGCGAGAGCCCTTCGACGTCCCCGCCCTTTTGGGACACTGACGGTGATGACGATGATCCTGGTGAGTAAATGCACTTGCTTCGCGTTACGCGTGTTAATAATGACTAAATTATTTGGTCCGTGTCGTTGCAACGCCATTTGAGCTTAACATGATTGGTTCGGACTTGGAGGAAATAGCACAAATTCTCGAGTAGTTAGTTGACGTAGCACCTGTATGCATGATGCGTCTTGTTCAGTTGCAAGTGTTAGGGTCATCTACCTTACAGCTGCCAGCCCAGACTTCACAAAAGATCTCGATCAGAAACTGGAAATGGTCCTCGTTGCAGAGTAGCTTCAGAGTCCAGAAGACAGTATACACGTGTGCTCTCATAAATGAGACGGTTTTGTAGCCTTAATGCATAGCGTCCAGTCAGGTCATTTATGGAAATCCGTGAATTGTCAACTGAAGTTGCTTCTGGTTAGCACCCTCCATTTCACAATTTTAATCCAGCTACTCTGTACTCAAGTGTGCGTTGACCGGAGAAGCAGACAATTTAAGAAATAATTAATGAGGGCAATACTTACCCCATACGTTGCTACCTCCATTCCCGGAACATAATTAACGAGGGCAATACTTAAATATACAATCTTGTTTCATCCAGAATTCCCGGAACATTCTGTTTCTTCGAAAAAAAACATAATACAGTCAATAATCCTATTTCATCTGTTATGCTGTTCATGTTCGCATTTAAATTCTGGCTGGAATTTGCGCTTCTAGGCATTTAGGTACCTGTGCTTCAACCTGAATAGCAGGAGAATCGCATGCTGCAAACCAACATTACTAATTGCACAGAACCGCAGTTCTTGTATTAATCTTGTGAACAACTACTACACAGCTAGGAGGCAACCTGCAATATAGAGAATTGTGATATGCAGACAATCATGATTTCTTGTAATGCTCCTTTATCATAGCTTCGTACTTGTTTCTCTATTTTTAACTCGCACCAAAATATGTTTGCAAACACAGTCATGGCTAGATAAATGTTGTGTATACTCCAATATGTACAAAAAAGATAGCTGTATGCCTGCCGGTACATTTTTAATTAAAATCAATCAATCTACACTGGTATGGTCCATGGGTCCAGTGCAAAATGTTTCATTCCAATAGGCAAAACGGAATGTCCACCGGAAAAGTATTGACATGTACGCCTAATACCATGCTTAATATGTGTTAATCCATTATTTCTTCTCTTTCCATGCTGCCTTCAAGTGTCATCTTGACTTTCCTCTACAAACTCAAATTTTGAATTAATATTTGCTCTATCAACAAGGAATCCAGATTCATTTACCATCTCTTTTCACGCTACTTCACAATGTTATTTGGTCTCATTGTCATTGATGCAGTTTATGTTTTGTGTACAGTAGTAAATATGATTAGGGCATTTAAATAGGTGGCATGCTTGCCGGGCTGTTCTCACCTGAATTACGTTCATGCTAGCGTCAACATTTGCTATTGCTGCATGAATAAGTTTAACTCTCTTTCCTGGTTCAAGTCCCAATTCCTGGCATGTCTGTTTTTGAACTATTTTAGTATTTATAGAGTAAAATGCTCTTTTTTCCTTTAGAAGTTCTTTTTTCTTTCCCTATTTTAACCTCATCTCTGAACTACCATTACAGGCCCCAAACCTTCAGATTTATTTGGGCGGTATACTTGGAGAATTGAAAATTTTTCAAAGGAGAAGAAGAGAGAAATGAAAAGCGAGCCATTTGAAGCTGGTGGTTACAAATGGTAAAAGGCTTGGTGACCATTGCTATGCATGATTTACCAATGCTTTGCAATTTACCTCCTATGCTATCCTTTTGTCTCCCAAAATAAAATTCCGCATGATAGTTTTTTTCTTGAATAACCTTTATCCTGTAGACATTAGTACTTTTTTGCAAATATGCCTTCTTTTTCCTCTTATGTTGGTGCCTAGAGAATGGTATTGTCAATTTTCATCTCACCATGTTTCCTTTCCATGCAATGCAATCATATACAAACACCGCATAATTCTGTCTTATATGCATTTTTTGACATAATGTTTGTTATGTAGGAAATGTAAACTCGCACGATTTTGGGCATTATAAAATTGTTTTCTGTGATTTCTTAATTGAAAAAAGATCTTTAACAAGTTTTGGATAACGATGCTGCTTTCTTTGCCCTATGTTCGCCACCACAATATTGTGAACTGTTAGGTTTACTTTTCTTTATTGCAGCCATTTATTTCATTTAGATGATTATTGGGTTTGAACACTGTTATCTCTGCTTTAGCTATTATGTAAAAAAAAAAAGAAACAACTGTAAACATAGCATACTGCATACTGGTCAACATGTGATATTTATTTAGGGATTTGGCTTACATGACCACCAAATATTGTTTGCTTCAGGAATCTTTGCTGAGGGCCATAGGAACAAATCTAAGAGCTTCTTGTCTCTTTCCAGTTTAAATTTGTTATTTATATATGCCTATTTACTTATTCCTTACTTTGTCTGCTTGCTATTTTACAGGTATATTCTTGTATACCCTCAAGGATGTGATGTTTCCAACCACCTATCACTTTTTCTCTGTGTTGCTAATCATGACAAACTTCTCCCAGGTTTGGTTTTTGTAGTCTTTGCTGCTATCTAATGGTGCACCATGGACCTAATATCTCATATTAGTATTACACTTTCAGGGTGGAGTCATTTTGCGCAGTTCACTATAGCTGTAGGCAATATAGATCCTAAGAAAGTAAAATACTCCGGTGAGTGGAATTTGGCTTGTTCTCTTCCTAGGAAGCTACCATTCTTATCTTCTTGAGCTTCAGGTCTTAAGTAAATTTTGTAGATACTTTGCATAAGTTCTGGAAGAAGGAGCATGATTGGGGATGGAAAAAATTTATGGAGTTGTCGAAGATTCAGGATGGCTTTCTTGTTGATGATGTTCTTGAAATCATAGCTCAAGTTCAAGTTATCAGGTAGCTAATCTGTCAGTGCGAACAATTGGTAGCTAATCTTTGTATCATGGTGCTTCCAATTCGTGTCTACTTAATCTATTAGGCTGGTTCATTTGAGCATGTCTGTCTTTATTGCTTCATGTCCTAATCGCGGGAACAATATTTTTGAATTTTCTACAGGTAGTCTGCCAATTTATCTCAAAGCATTGTTTCTTTATTCAATTGCATTCCTTTTGATTCTACTGTGATGTTCCCATGGTGGGAATTTATTTAATCTATTCCAGTTTCTCATTTTTTTGCTCTAATTTCCTAGCGTTTTGTAGCTCATACAGACCAGCAAGATCACTTGTATACATTAGATAGTTTGCCTACTTCTGTTTCTTGTTGATATGAATTGACTACAAACTATCATGTAACATCATACTGCTGTATTTAATATGTAAGGGAGAAGGTGGACAAACCATTTCGTTGCCTCGATCGCCCTTATCGAAGAGAATTGCTCCGTGTTTATACGACAAACATCGAGTCAATATACCGCCGTTTTGTTGAGGAACGAAGAAATAAACTTAGCAAGCTGATTGAGGACAAAATGAGATGGTCCAGGTTTGACTAGCAGCTATTCCAATATAATATGCTGCAATAAAAAGCAAAGTATTTTTTCTTTAATTACTGCCTATTGAAATGAGATCTTTATTGGATTTTCAGTTTTTGTGCTTTCTGGTCAGCAATTGACCCAAGTACTAGGCATCGGATGTCTAGAGAGAAGACTGATGTCATATTAAAAGTATTAGTGAAGCATTTTTTTGTGGAGAAAGAGGTTACTTCAACATTAGTGATGGATTCTCTGTATACGGGCCTGAAGGTGCTTGAATACCAGAGCAAGGGCAAGAAAGGGAGAACGATAGCTGATTTGGATGAACTGCCTGCACCCATGATCCATGTTGACATGGACATGTTTGTTTTGGCCAGTGATGTTATAGATTTGCTTGAGAGAGCAGCCTTAGAACCACTGCCTTGTCAACCTGTGTCTCCAAAGGATGACAAATGTTCCCAGAGTCGCATGAAGGTAGGGATTGCTTTGATGATTGAAGCATGATTTTTTTCCCTGTTTAATAATCTCAGTATAAATCTTTATGCTCCTAGATATATTATATTGGGAATATTTTTTGTTGTGAGTTTCTTGTATTGTATCTGTGCATAGTTGTTTGGTGATCGGTTTATTGCAGAGTAGAGGTTTTTCTACTGGATTTGCAGTCTGTCTTACTATTCTCACTGTCATAGGATGGTGCTTCTGGTGAGGTTAACAAAATTTCCATGGAGCGCGAGGAAAGACGCCTAACTGAGCTTGGTCGGAAGATACTTGAAACATTTGTGCTATCTCATATATTCAGGTAAAAAGAATTATTTAGGCTGATTTTCTTTTGGTTACCGATGTAGTGTTGGCCAGTACCAATAGTCGATCCCTAGGCTTTGTGGGTGGTTTATGTTGAGCCTTGGGCATTTGAATGAAATTATTTGACCTCTAAAATTCGAAGACTTCTCTAACAGACAAACTACCGAAATTTTAGAAAGCTGCGTGTACGAATTTTGCATTAAGCTAATGCATATACATTTTTCTAACTTAAAACAGAATAGATTTTTAGACAAATTGTTAGCTACCTAATAGTCCTACTGTGCTCTTTATTTGTCAGTGGAATTGAAGTTGCGTACCAAGAAGCTGTTGCTTTGAAGAGACAAGAAGAGTTAATTCGAGAGGAGGAGGAAGAGGCATGGCTTCTTGGAAATGAGATGAAGGGGAAGCGTGGGGGTGGTGCTAATGAAAAAGATAAGCGTGCAAAGAAGAAACAGGTCATATTCTTTATAGACCTTAGTTTTATTATATTGAGTATCATATTGGCTCTTCTATGTGCCTCAATAGTGAAGCAGAACTATAGCTAGAAGCTTCATAAGCGATTATCGTACCCAATAGTTATTGAACTTAAATTGCTTAGCGATTTTTGGAGTCAGCATTTACAACTTTTGTGATTTGATTTAATTAGGTTATGCATCACAAAAGAAAATATTTAATCCTATATCTTGCAGTTTCATTAGGGTATATTTTCCACATTTCCATCCTTCCCTGCTTCTACTGCCAAGTTGTGGTGAGCAATTTTCCATGTAGTTGATGCTTAGAACCAGCCTCTGGGATGTTTTATTTGGTCAAATTGCATCTGCTTTCTCCTGGATGCTGTTTAGAAACTTTCTGATTGTATGTACTCTGATTTTTATTTTGAAGTTGATAGAAATTAAAAACACATGTTGAGTTGTACTGCACTTGGCCAGGGTCCAATGCAACCTTTCATAAAACTGTCCAAACTGGACAGATACTTGGCCAGGGTCCAGCGTAGCCTGTAAGGCATCCATTCTTGGTCATCTCAATTTACTCAGGAACTATATTCTTTATAGTTTCTTCTATCATGGATTCGTGGTTCCATATTACTATTGCTGCACTAGCATATTTCTGTTGCGAGCTTAATATCACGTGCTAGGATTATTTGGGATGAAACGGGTGAAGGGGAATAGATTGGATCATAATAGAGGAAAGAACAGGGAATGGCCCTGAACCTAAACGGCACGTCGCTCTCCGTTGCACCAAGAAGGCAGGGCCGATGGGCGCTAATAAATCTTGATCTAATGCCTAACTGACCTGAGATAGGATCCCTCCTTATATAGATGGAGGACTCCTTAACCCAATCCTAACAGACCGTGACTCTATCCAACTAAGCTACGTACTTATATTGATGGATATCGTTTCCATTGGGCCTAGGACTCCCGGCCCAAAGCCCATGACACTTAATAATAATTATTGGCTTTTATTATTCTCTGATTTTACTGCTGTTGTGCGACCCTAGCATCGGGTTTCCCTTGTGACATTCCAAATGAAAAATGTTATTAGCTCCTAGTCCTGAGTAACATTGAATTATCTTCTGAAGTCTTGTGCTAGTGCCATTCTCGAAGAACAGCTCTTATTCTGGGGTTGAAAATATATTTGGGTGAACATTTAATATTAGTGTGAATTGCTCAGGTACAACTGATGTGAAGTTTTATGGTTTTGAAGACCTCAACCTACTTTATTTAGGGTCACTACATAGCTTCATTTCATCATGTCAGTTGTGTTCTATTTCTATAATTTTATATGCATTTTGATCCTTAGCTCTCCTTAATAGTTTGATGCGATGTTTCTTTCTCTTGTATCATCTTGTTTTTTCCACTAATGCTGAATCATTCTTTTCAGGCCAAACAAAAGAAGAACAATCGTAAGATTAAAGACAAGGAAAGAGACGAAAAATTTGAAGCAAAGATTCTGGAAAGACTTCATGATGAAACTGCGATTGATGATAGTGATGGCTTATCATCAAAGCAGGCCGAAGAAGTGACAACAAAGGTTGAAAACTTGGAAGAAGGTGCTTCAGATAGGCAAGGTGATCTAGATAGTTCAGAAATTGCTCACCGACCAGACTCAGGTGACAAGTATCCTAGACAAATGAATGGACTGAGTGATGTTACTGGCAATGCACAAAAGGTAAAGAAGGCCTCCTCTATGGAGGCTAACTCACCAGTCTTTCTGGCTGATTCTGTTGCTGCAAGCGGCACTCATAGCAGAGGAAATAATTTGTCAGACAGTAAGAACCGCATGACACCAAATAGGTAGGTGAACTCTAGTTTCTAAGGCTTGCATTGTGATGCTAGTAAAATTGGCATCTGCTCTAACTGGAACTATCTGCAGAGGGAAAAATCAGCGTAACAAGGGCATAAGCATTATCAGCTTTTCTGAGGAAGGTGAGGGTATTCCCTCGAGTTCTACTGGTGGTTCGGCTCGTTGTAGTTCTAGTTGCGGCACATCTGCAAAGTTGGACCAAGATACCGTTCTACTCACCTTGAAGGATAAACTCCGTAAGCTGGGGCAACGTCTACATGAGGTGATACATCTTCTTGAAAAGTTAACTGCCTTTGTTTTGTTGTGATATGTGAAGTCCAGCTGCTCTGTTTTGGTCATATGCACGACCTTCCACGGATTATATTATGAGCATTGTTTTTAAATGGGATGAGTGTCACATATGTTGATTGTATGGAATATTTGTTTTCGACCCATTACCCTTGTGCAATTCATATTTAAAATTTATTACAAAAGGTAAACAATATAAGTATGTCTTCCATATTTCATGCCTATGGCTAATGACTGGAGTCTATGAATTTTAATCTCAATTTTTTCGTCAGACTAAACAGCTCTTCCATTTTCTTTTTATTAATGGATATAACTTGCTTTAATCTGTGTGTTTCAGAAAAATATGGAGGGGCGAAAACTTCTCCAAGCTCATTTTGAAGCCATGGAAGCAAAGACGAGTGGTTCATCTCCCTCATCCAGTCCTTTGGATGAAACACCTGATGTTGTGAAGAGCCCTGAGCAGTCTGCAGAAGGTACAACAGATGCAAAAGCTAATGGAACACCAAATAAGGATGAACCCGTGACAAATTGCGTGGCAGAGGAATCTGTTTCAGTCATGCCAGGCACAAAGAGTACTGAAGCTTTATCTGGCATGGCCCTTGCCAAGACAAAAGTTGAGCCAGTTTCAAATAAAGATCATGTTCCAAAACCAACATTGCAAGCCAATAGAGCATCTGCTAATTGCTCGAAATCAACTCCAGTTGATATGGAGAAAGATGTTCCTCTTCCTTCAAGATCGCCACAAATTAATAAACCTGCTCCAGTTCCTCCAAAATCTCCACAAGTTGGTAATGCTACTCCAGTTCCTCCAAAATCTCCACCAATTGAAAAAGCTTGTCCAGTTCCCCCCAAATCACCACCAAGTGCTAAAGATACATCCCTTCCTTCAGTGAGATCACTTCAAATTGATAAACCTGTCCCAGTCCCTCCAAGATTACCCCAAGTTGATAAAGCTGCTTCACTTTCTTCAGAATTGCCACAAACTTCTACCACTTCTAATTCTGAAGCTCAAGAAGAGACTGCTGCCATAAGGGTTGCATCTCCCTCAGTTTCTGAAGTTACTGTCACAGCATCAAGACCTTCGAGTGCCCCTGTGTTCCCTGCCCCAAGATCAACTGTACCAGCTACACAAGTACAAGTTTCCACATTGCTTTCGCGCTCAATGAGTGAAGCAACTCGAAGATCAGGAAATGATCCTTCCCCTTCTGCACCAGCTTACATTCCACAAACCTACCGTAACGCTATCATCGGTAAGCATGGGCGGGGTACAACCTCAGGAACTACTGCATATCAGTCAACCTCTCTGGGCCAAGGTACTGCCCTTTCACAGCCATTGTCGACATATGCACCAACTATGTCAGTGACGATGCCTCCTGCTGGAAGGAATGATCAGTTTTCTGGTAGGCATGGATTGGAGTCTGGGTTGGGAAAGCCAGAAGCACGTGATAGCTGGCAACCATGGAATGCTAACAGGCATGTTGACAAACATCTCTGGAGGGATGACTCGACATACCAACAAACAACCAACGGTCATGCATATCCGCAACCTTGGAAGGATGTTAATTTTCTTCAAGCAAGGGGCACAGAAACAGAAATACCCAGCAGGTTTGGAGGACCGCAACTACCTAGGCAGTTCCAAGCTGAGACTCATGCGGATTATCTCTTGCAACAACCACAGGGGCCAGTGGCAGAAGAATTTCCGCACCTTGACATCATAAACGATTTGCTTGAGGAGGAACAGAGCAATGGCAGTATGCCAGAGTCCATTGGTCATGATTACCATACATTTGGTCTGCCGTTGCCGTTTTTGTTAAGAGGCAATTTGGCAGATCAGGAAATGGCTTCTGCTAGCAGTCCTGGGCGGTTTAATTTGACTGAGCCATATTACGACGAGGGATACTCAAGGGCCTATGACATGAGTGCTTTCCAGGGGACAAGGGAAAGACAATTTCCCTCCTTGGATGCCTATTCTAATGGCCTGTCTGACATGAGTCCATCAAAGCCTTGGCTGAATGGCTCTCCTAATCCATCGATGAACCATGCAGTTGGTACAAATGGATACCCCCAGCAAATACCGGACTACACCAATTTGGCTAGTGAGTTGAATGGAGCCTCTCTATACCATCGCCGCTACGCCAACGGTCGCTGGTAACGTGATGACGCCTGTATACAGTCTTGCAATCAAAAAAAATAATGCTTGTTACCTGTAATAGATGTTCAGTCTGGGTCTGAGCCGTGTCATGGCCTGTAATTCCAAACTTTTAATTCCAAAAGGGCAAAGGGTTGCATTCTGTAAAGCGTTCGCCGTGTTTAGGCTGGTTAATGCTAAGTCGAGTGCTTTTCTGATCAACTGTGTCCCGTTTTCCTAATGGTCTTTTGAGAAGAAATACTGGGAACCGTGTCAACAACGGGGTCACCCAGTTTGACGAGTCCCGTTCAAAAGGTGGTGCAGGGTGGTTTGGTTTTTGGCCCTTTTAGGTCAGTCTCGCCCCCAGGTGCCATCCACCTACTACCAAATCGTATATTACCGATCTCGATATTGGTCCAGTCTACCCCATGTTCACGTACTTTTAGTCTTTGACCTGACTCCTGAGTATAGTGGGCAACAAACATTAGACCTGCTACTGCATAGCAGTAGGTATATGCAACTCCATTCCAGTACTTGGTTCTCAGCAAAAATCTACCAGTCGTAAAACATAACGCAAACGTCCATTTACGTTTCCATCATACTCGTTCTGCAAGCAAGTTCGCTATCAGGGCAATCAGCGATGCTGACCACTACTGTGTTTTTCTCTGTGTTCCAATTCTTAGCCCTGTCTTTCAGCTTGGTATTATTATAATCCAGATTATTAGGAGTAAGCTGAAAGAAATAGACAACTTATTGAAGTAGCTTATTATAATCTGGAGTCCAGTTTATTATAATCTGATAAGCTCATTTAGGTGAGCTTTTTCCAGATTATTGGATGAAAAATTACCTACCATGCCACCCCACTCCCTCTTTAGACTTGCAAACCTAATAATCTAGACTCTAATAATTTAGGAAAGAAACAACTAACCGCTTATTCTACTATAGATTATAATAATTTAGCTTATAGTAATCTGACTCAATAATCTAGATTATAATAATCATAAACTGAAAGAAACATGGCCTTAGCCGTTGCACTGGTGCTATTGTGCTAATGATGGTTTGGTTTTCTTCCTTGAGAATTTCAAGCTCTAATAATTTTCTTGACCCAACGCATCATTGACGCTAAGAACGGTTGCCTTTTTATTTTCCTTCCGAAACTTTGAGACAAAATCATTTCTGGGCCCACCCGACAGGGGGCAAGGTCAGGGACGGACCAGAAACCAGAAATGCCGGGGGTGCCATGGCCCATGGTAGGTCCAACTCCACAGCCACTGGCCGTTGGCACATGCCGCCACCGGCCACCGCTCGCGCGCCGTCGCGCTCGCTCGCTAGTCGCTACCCTACCTAGCTACTTACTCGGTTTCACAATGTAAATTATTGTAACATTTCTCATATTTATATATATATATTTATTAATAACAATATGAATATGTGATATGCTAGAATGATTTAGGGTGTGTTTGAGAAGAAGGGGATTGAGGAGATTGGGAAGATAACCAAAACGAGGTGAGCCATTTAACTCATGATTAATTGAGTATTAACTATTTTAAATTTTAAAAATGGATTAATATGATTTTTTAAAGTAACTTTCATATAGAAAATTTTTAAAAAAACACACTGTTTAGTAATTTAGAAAGCGTACGCGCGGAAAATAGTGTGCATTCTCACTCCCTATCAGCTAAATGAACGCAGCCTTACATCGTGAAACGGATGAAGTATAGCATTAGCAGTAGCACTATTTCTTTGGACATCCACGCCTCGATCTCTTCCTGGGTCTAGTAGTCTTCTCTTCTTCCACGCGCAGGCGCAGCCATCGTCGTCATCGCCATCGCCGCCGCGGCGCGCGCGCGCGCGCCCGTGACTGACTTCCGTAGGGGGGGACTGAGGCACGCCACCCCGCGCGCGCGCGCGCGCGCGTGCGGCCGCACAACCACGAACGCGCTCCGAAGTCTTCCTTCCGGGAGGGCACGTGTGGTTGGGGTATAAAGGGGGAGAGAGGCACGATGCCGCACGGCGTCGCGCTCGTCGTCGTCGTCGTCGTCGCTCCTGGCCGGTAGCGGATGGGCGTCGTGGTGGGGTTGCAGCTTGCTCGCCTCGCCCTCGCCCTCGCCGTCGCCGTCGCCCCCGGGTTGCTCAGCTTCTCCGCCGCCGCCACCGCAGCCTGAAGCGCGCGGGCGTCGAAACGAGGATGAGGGAGTACGGGCCCGCGGCGGCGCCGCGGCTGCTGGTGTCCGACTCCGGCCGCGTCCATGAGATGGAGAGGTTCTCGCATTACGTCGGTACGCAACCTCGCTCTACTACTACTTAGTACCTTCGATCGATTACTTTGTAACTTTGCTTAAGCATTCAATGGATTTTTTTTTTTGCGGAGCAATATTGCTTCCGATTGATTGAATGGATTGCTCTCCGATGCAGTACATTGACTTGCAAGAACTCAATTCCATCCACGATTTTCGGAGGGGATCGCATGCTCCAGCGTTGGAATGTGTGATTTATGTTTTTTCACCTTGTCTTCTTTGTCGATTTCGTAAGGGAAATTGCGCTACAACCATTTCCTTTTAGTTTGTTCATCACTTTGTCCAATCCAAAAATCCAGGATACAGCGCGGAATTCGAGTGTGCACAGCACACGCATCTAGATAGGCATATTATTAATGGGGTGGCGTGGAGATTGATTAGCGGCAACTTGGGCATAGAAAATTTTGAGGGGGTGGAAATGGAAGCGAGACATTAGATTATGCTTTCCACTCCATGAAACACCACTAGCGAGATTCCAAACAATGGCATATTCTATGTGGTTTGAGTTGTAGCACATCATCACATATTATTCTTTTGTCCCTTTATGATCTTGGGACCAGCACTGGTTTCCCCCCACCTTGTGTCCTTCTTGCCTTTTCTGTTTTCTCACAAATATGTGGCAATTTTCAGCTAGGCAAATTGGGTTTGACCATGTGGATGAATGCCCCCACCTATGTACGCTGGCCTATGATTATCTGAGGAAGAACAAGGGTTACGAAGAAAACATATTCGCGTTCTTCCAAAACAGCCAGGATCCCGAGACTCTGATTGTAAAGTTCATCGAGGAACTCGACAAATGTATACTTGGCTACTTCTCATTCCATTGGAACTATGCAACCTATATAATTTCCCAGGTAAAGGAGTTAGGACCTTTTGCCTTATGGCTTTGTCCTCTATTGCTTCCTTATGAAACTCTCCTCCACTGATATTTTACGTATTGATACAGTGGTGATTTTCACAGGTTTTGACTGTAGAAGGTGCTCCTAAAAGAAAGCTCAGGAACATGGTATTAGAGGCCACTAGGTAATTAATCATCCTTGAGCTACATGCTTGGTAGTTCAAAATATTTAATGCACAGTCATTGCCTAATCTCTGCCTTTTTTTTATGCCAAGTATTAGTTGCTTTAGCTTGCAGCATCTTCTTGCTTTACTGCAGCACAAGTTTTTCTTACTTGACTTGGATGTACTATTAATCAACTCGTATGATCTCTTGTTTGGAGTTCTTTTTGTACAAATATTTTTGTAGGAGTATCATATATTTACAGAATCTCTCCTCATTTAATGTTGTGTTGGATCTGTCTCCTTGAAGTGCTTATTGGTTGAGTTGAATTATTTATTCTATTGACTGGTTATTTTCTTCCTATCTGATCAAACCTTTCACTGGATCAACTTCAGAGCTCAAAATGGATATTTTAGCAGAAACAGCACATTTGAAGTCAAAGCAATTAGATTTAGATGATAGGCATGTGCTTAGGCTAAACTATGGTTTCTTTATTTACTCCTATAGCCCTATGTTTGGCCTGCCATGTTCCTTTGAAAAGTACATTGGTAATTACTTAAGTGCCTAACCGGAGAAGTTCAAGTGGAGAAAATGCTTATAGTTTCGATCCAATATGGTCTCTTATATCTTGAAAAACATGTTTATAACCAGTTACAATTCAATCCCTGTATTTAAGTAGATGAACTCTGTTTCTCTGACATCAAAACTCAAAATGAGGTCTAGCTTCTGACTCTCCACTAAATACAGGAAACAGAGATTTGAAAGGGTTACAAGAAACTTGAAGGTGACCAGACTATTCTCCACATTGGTGGAGGAGCTGAAGGCCATAGGACTATCTTCCCATGTTGAAGCACCACGGAGTGATGTGATGGTCCCAGCAGCACATTGTGATCGCAGCCCAGTTCTACTCTTGATGGGTGGTGGGATGGGAGCTGGCAAGAGCACCGTGCTTAAGGATATACTCAAGGAGTAAGTTGATCACTTCCATGCTCGACATTCTGTTCGTGTTTTGTTTCATCTCCCTTTTCGTGTATGTTTCTCATCCTGTGGTTCAATATTTTGTTAAAGCTAAAAACATTGATCTGATCTGCCAACCAGCAGGTTAATGAGGAGGAGAATAGGTGAATGAGAAATGGCAAGATGTAATAATCAATTAGGAGGAGAAAAACATTGCTTGGACTTTTTAATCAAAGCCAGAGCAGCTAAAGAATATAAAATACGCCTTTTCAGAAAGCTTATCGTGCTGCTACCTGTTTCTTGATCTGCAGAGCATTCTGGTCCGGAGCAGCTGCAAATGCAGTAGTTGTAGAGGCAGATGCATTCAAGGAAACTGATGTAATCTATCGAGCTATCAGCTCAAGAGGCCACCACAATGACATGCTGCAGACGGCAGAACTGGTATTTGTTAGCAGCTGTTACTATACTATATATGTTAATACCAGTATACCAGTCAGTGAGTAAAACGGCACATGACCACTACATGACAACCCAAAATGTACAATTGCAATTATTTACATTTTAGTGTCTTGGAGATGCTGTCCCACCTCCTAAATCTCCACCCCTATATTCATCTTTACTATACATTGAAACAAGAAACTCAATCTCCTACTCCCTCCGTCCCAAAAAAAGGCAAACTCTGGGTTTCCGTGTCTAACGTTGACTGTCCGTCTTATATGAAATTTTTTTATAATTCGTATTTTCATTGTTGTTAGATGATAAAACATGATTAATATTTTATGCGTGACTTGTCTTTTTAATTTTTTTCATAATTTTTTCAAATAAGATGGACGGTCAAACGTTTGGCACGGAAATTAGGATTTGTCTTTTTTTGGGACGGAGGGAGTATGTACATTTCAGACATACCATGGCTCATTGTCAGTGACCCCTCGATTCCGGTGCAGGTACATCAGTCATCGATGGACGCAGCCTCGTCGCTCCTGGTGACTGCCCTCAACGAAGGGAGGGATGTGATCATGGACGGCACCATGTCGTGGGAGCCGTTTGTCCAGCAGACGATCACCATGGCCAGGGCTGTGCACCGGCAACGGTACCGCATGGGTGTTGGCTACAAGGTCACGGAGGACGGGTCAATCACTGAGGAGTACTGGGAGCCAGTTGAGGACTCCAGTACAGATGAAGAAGGCGAGACGAGAAACAGGAAGCCATATCGCATCGAGCTCGTAGGTGTGGTCTGTGATGCCTATCTTGCGGTTGTCAGGGGAATCAGGTATGCTTCAGAACTTAATCCTACTCCACTACATGTCTACATTACTGATACTATGCTTGTTCATATTACTCAAACAAATTCTGCTTGATCTTGCCTGTTTCTGCTCACGCTTCCATTATGTCAGCATTGCGATTGACTCAACTGCACTATTTTCCGTGTACTAACAAAGAGGTATAAGCACAAAATTTGACACGGTTAATCACATTGTCAGGAGAGCTGTGATCACCGGGAGAGCAGTGAGGGTGAAGTCCCAGCTGAAGTCCCACAAGCGGTTCGCCACCGCGTTCCACAGCTACTGCAACCTCGTCGACAATGCGAGGCTCTACTGCACCAACTCCACGGGCGCCGCCAAGGTGAGCTTACCAATGCATTCCGTGTTCGGTTACCGATGTTGTTATCGGGGCCGGTTTTATAACATCAGGCACATTGAGAAATGAGAATTCACCATCGCTCGCTGGCTCTCTCTACAGCTGATAGGATGGAAGGACGGCGAGAGCAACCTTCTAGTGGACCCTGAAGAAATCGGCTGCTTGGAGAGGGTGAGCCACCTCAACGACGAGGCCGACTGCGTCCACGAGATCTATCCGGACGGCTCGGCGGCGGCGGCCTGGGAGGCCCTGGTCACGTCGCCGTCGAGGGCGCCGGCGCAGCGGGAGATCATGGCGGCGGTCCAGAGGAGCGAGGCGCGCTTCCGGACCACGTCCACGCCCTCGTAGCTGCAGCACACGATCACTCGTGTCAGGTTGGAATTTTCTTTTCTTTTGACACGATTTCAGGTAGGATTGGGGGTATTTGGGTGTTGGTTGTGTGTGGTGGCTGCCAAATGGCTCGTGGGACACAGTTCGTGTTATGTACGTATCATACTGTACATTGTATCAACTGATCCTGACTCCGTTACCACCCGGCATATTGTTTCGTTTTGCCGGGCGATCGAGCTGCATCGAATGGAGCTCGTCGGAGTCATCGGTCATGTACACATGTGTCTTGTACGATGTATTCCGGATCTAGACAAGAAACAACACATACTTTTCATGGTCACTTCAGTGAAAGCACTGATGAAAAAAACTCAATGACACTTCCCATCGAAACACTTGTGTCAAGATATATAGTTTGTTCGTTGAGCCAATGTCCATGTTGGCATGTCGGACGCCGTGCAACCTCCTGGCACATATATATACTACTACGTTCTGATACTCTGATTGGTACATGCTCACCTGGTTGGCTGGTTCTTCAGGATTTGGATCTGTGGTCCTGTACCTGACACCCACCGTTACATTTCTGAATCTAAGATAGTGGCAGGAGTTGCACTTCACCGGTGCAAACGCCCGCTTACTTTTCAACGGAAATCTACCGCGTCCAGGTGGCGGACGCCCATTCGCTCAGAGGTGATAGACCACGACACCACGCCACGCATGGATAACCAGACCAGAAGAACTAAACACGATTCGCGAGCCACACTCCTGCTGTCACTCGTTGCATCTCACCTAGAGACCAGCAGAGTGTAGTGTGCTGTGTGCCTCTTGCTAGCTAAGCAAGGAGATAGCCGGAGCCATGGCGACCATCGCCGCTGCCGCCGCCGCCCGCACCGCCGTCGTTGGCCGGCCGTCAGGTAAGTTCACAAAGCTATCAACAGTGCTATAGTATACTTCCTGTGTCCCTAAATATTTGACGTAGTTGATTTTTTAGCACATGTTTAACTATTTATCTTATTCAAAAACTTTTGTGAAATATATAAAACTATATGTATACATAAAGGTATATTTAACAATGAATCGGATGATTAGAAAAGAATTAATAATTATTTAATTTTTTTTAATAAGACGAACGGTCAAATATGTTTTAAAAGTCAACGGCGTCAAATGTTTAGCGACGGAGCGAGTAAGAATTTTGGTAAAAGAATCGGAGATCATTCAGTTCACTGATGGAAGCTGCCATTGCCCATTGCGTGCAGGGGTGGCTCAGCTGAGAGCGAGGAGGGGTGAGAGGGTGAGGTGCGGCTACTCCTCCAGGGACGGCAAGGAGGCGACGCCCGCCGCCGCCGTGAAAGGCGCGACGTCGATGCTCGCGGCGGCGGTGACGGCGTCGTCGTCGTCGGCGCCGGCGGCGATGGCGCTGGTGGACGAGCGGATGTCGACGGAGGGGACCGGGCTGAGCCTGGGGCTGAGCAACAACCTGCTGGGGTGGATCCTCCTCGGCGTGTTCGGCCTCATCTGGTCGCTCTACACCGTCTACACCTCCACGCTCGACGACGACGACGAGTCCGGCGGCCTCTCCCTCTGAGGCCTTGTTCGGTTAATCCGAGAAAGAGATTGGAGAGGGGATTGAGAGAATAATTCTACACTATAATAGGAGTAAAATAAATCCTCTCTAAATCCTCCGCTCGCGCGTTACTCGACACGAGGCGGCAGTTAATTATTTTGCATTCTTAGTTGGTGTAGAGACCAATTGAAGTTACCACTTCGATGAGTCCGTCTACTGATCCTGCCTCTATCTTTTTTTTTTTTTACTGTTCTGCAAATAGGCGGGGCCTGCCTATGCTTGAGTGTGCATGTCGAATTTGGTGTAATTAATTGGAGACGTGCATGGATATTTTGTAACTAATTAAGTTGGTGTTTACCTTGAGTAGTAGCTGGCTAAGTTTTTCATGAAAGTTTCAAGCCAGTTATGCGTTCCACTATATATAGAAAAGGTTGCCACATGCATATTCCTCTTCTTTTGCTTGGATACTAGATGATGAAAGGAATGGTACACCTGCAGTTGCAAGGATGGTTCCCAGGTTAATTGCTTTCAACTCTCTGTAAAGTTAAATATAAACCAGCACTAATAATGTTATGAAATAAATTAAGCAACAACACGAAAAAAAAAAGAACTAGCACTATGTTCAATTGCTGCAGCTAAATTGCTAATGGTATAAAACTGTCGATGTGTTTGTCATGCCTAGAGATCACTAGAGGTTTGGATTGGCTCAACACTGACAAAAAAAAATTGACAATTTGACCCATTTCCGAAAACTTATTTCGCAAATGAACCGCGCCTAAAATTACTTATTTCAAAAATGAACCGGAGGTTCAACGCCAAATGCTCCGGCGTTGAGCTTAGCCACCTCAGTGCCAGGTCAACCAGTGCTAAATGTCGTGTCACCGTGGATGGCAGGCCGACTCGGTGTGCCGACGTGTCAAAGTTTAGCGCCACCTGACTCGGCGCTGAGGTGTCTAAGCTCAGCGTCATTCAATCTGGCGCTGAGCTTCGAGACATTAAGGCCCACCTGCCCCGGCCGAGAGAGCGAGCTCTCTCATTTCTCTCCCTTCCCCGCTCCATGAAAACTACGACGGCGATGGCGGCGTTCCTCTCCGAGCCCTAATCCCCCTCTAACCCATGGGAAATCAAGGGGATTTGGAGGGGATTTCATGTGGAGGTTGTGGAGTAAGGTAACCTTCTCAAAATCCTCCTATATTTTCTTCATTTGGTGATTTGTTTTGGAGAAGAGCATGAACCCTAGGTTTGTCGTTTTTGTGAGACAAGGAAGATCGACTTCATTTATCGGTTAGGTGAGTTCTATAGGTTAATTTTGAGGGGATTTCATTCATCGGTACTGAACCCTAGTTGGTAGGATGGATTTGGTAGGTTCCAATGTAGGGTTTGGGAAGAATTTTTATTCTCATTGGCGATGTAGTATGTAGTGAATCGAATGAATGTGATGGTATGAAGTTTGTGCCACATTGTCTAGTTTGGTTTACTTGTGTAAGTTAGTCTTTTAGTACCCTTGTCGTTGTTTAATTGAAATAGATGTACTAATAGTATTACTTACTTTGAAAGGTGGTCGGACTTTGTAGATGGAGAGAGTTGTTCATGTGCACTATGGTGGAAGTGTCCTAGAGTCGAGTAATGGTGGTAGTCAGTTCGATGGGATGTCGGTGAAGATGATTGTTTTTCAATCTAAGCCTACCTTCGAGGAGCTTTTGTGTCGTACGAAGGATATTCTGGGTTGGTCGGACAAGGTGGTATCCATTCAAGATAGATATGATATGGGGGGAGAGCCTATTTCACATAAGCAAATGCTAGAGTTGAATGGAGAGACCGAATGGGAGGCATATGTTGAGATAGTGAAGGAATCACGGTTCACTATGTGCACTTAGTTGTCGTGGAACTACGAACCTATTTTGTTAAATGTGCTTCTGCTTGGAAACTGGTTTGGGATGCTTCTGCATGGGTGTAGGGATGTTTGAAAGTTTAAATGCTAATTTCTGAATATACCTCCTCCACTCTCTTGCGAGCTTTTCCCTCCTTGCCGTTGTTGCGTGATGTGGAGAACGGCAACACCTGGTCGGTGCTCTGGAGAGCACCTTTCCCTTTGCGCTGGGGTGGTGGGTGGTTCAAGCTGCCCGCTCCGACGAAATTGGCCATGGCAGATGGACCAAGAGGTGGAGGGAAGCCAAGGGGACGACGCGGTAGCGTTGCGACTCAGAACAACGGCGCTAGCGGCGGAGATGAGGTGATACGGGTGGGACGCGTCTGGAACTCTGGATCTGATGGGTAAAGTGAAGTGGTGTGTGTTTCTTACTTGTTGCTGAAGAAGGGAAGGTAAATGGGCTTAGGCCTAAACTACAGTGCAGCTCGCCACTGTATACTTAACAAGTTCTAGTGATTCGTCGAGGGGCTTAACAACTCATGTTTACCATGAGTAGATCGATGTTATATAAGTATGTGTTACGATGCTAAAACAATTTCTGAAAGTTGAAATGTTAATTTCTGAATAGAAAGAATCTGTCCATGCAAAGATCAAAATAAATTACAATTGTTACAATCATATATTTCAATGGAAAGGGATGAAATTCAAGTTGAGGTGATACATACCATTGGAATTGTTGCAAGATATGAATTAATTTCCCTTCTTCATATATAGATAGCCTACCTTTGATGTGTTTGTTATCCTGTTCTTTTCTTGCATGTACTGTTCACTTTTCAATTTCAATTGCATCTAGGAATTGAACAGTACGATGTTTTATGATCTTTTTAGTTTCTTGGCATTACTTCATTACAATCTATAACTAAACTATTTCCTCATTGGCGTTTGCTCCATACATGCACATTACTTAAATATCCCGCGTCCAGTCCGTTGCAGGTACCGTGACGCATTTCGCTAACCTAGCTAACCGCAACGAGGAATTGGAGGCCCAGCTTCAACAACTTCGCTCCAGCTTCAACATCCTCCAAGCCTTTGCCACTCCCTTCGTCGCTGTCCTGATTTGTATCATCGCCATCGCTGCGTGGCGTTTCGCTTAATCCGACCGGCTACAAGTTAGCCACAAGTATACTTTTGTGTAGCATATGGTGCTAATGCCAATATGGTAGTACTATAAAGACAACTAGAGGTGAACGCGCGCTTCGCGCGTTGCACCAGTGGTGCCAGGAGAGGAAAATCATTGATTACATCTGTTGGTTCTGGTAGGTAACTGAAACAAATGCTATTTGCAAGGTCTGTGAAGGTCAAGTATAGGCTAACGACATGGTGTGAGATTTAGGTTTAGTGTAGTGCAAAAAATGAAGTTTTGTGACGTGAGCATTTATATTGAAAGTTGTTATAGAGGCTAAAAGCTAATCACAACATATATGCAGATTGTGGACAGTCCTAAATAGCAAAATGTGCCACATGTTTGATGGCAGGATAGACAGTACATAGTAGTTTTATAGTGGTAGCATTGAAACAGTTCTGCTAGATGAGCACATAGGAGTATAGGACTATAAAACTATATTACACATGGCTAAATTCTACTAATATGGTTTGGATGCCTTCACCGAATTCACACAGGGGCCCTTTTGTTGATGTGCAAATGGAAGTGCAATATGTTTTGCTATGATGAATTGCTTCCCCCGTGTACATAGCTGCCTGAGAAGTGATGCAAAAATACAATTTTTTTTATCAATACTGGCAGTCAATAATCTTATGGCATTGAACTACTCAACAATATTAGAACAATTAAGCATCCTTGTTTCCTAGTAATGTTCTTTTTCTGAATGTGAAAAAAGCAAGTTAACATAGTTGTTTTTTGGTATATATTCAGATTGTAAGAATCAAAGAAGCAATTGCCGATGTCAAGTAATCTGTGAATGAATTAACTGAAGGACCACCAGCAGGTACAAATTTAGCCCAATATGAGGAAATTAATTAAACATCTCAAATAGCAGGGGGGGGGGGGGCACAAAAAGGTACCAACCAAAAGCAAAGTAATGATTTATCCATACTAAAAAAACAAACAGGTAAACAATCCAAACTGTTTTCAGTAATTTTCTAATAATCAGGTATGTGAACCAAATAATGCACACAGCAGCATATTTATTTAGCAAAGAAAGTTGGAATGGACGGTATTGTAGGATTGTAAAGGTCAATTCTGTCAAGTTAACCTATTGGTTTCTGGTTGTACATCTTTTACATAGATTATAAAAGGTATGTGATTTTAATACCTAAATCATAGCAAGCACAATAATTTTATGAGCAGATACTATCAGTATGTTTAAAGGAAGAGGGTGAAAGTGCAAGCTAGTCAAATAATACATAACTTAGTTAAAATGGGATTTTAACCTACAGGGCAGCACTCATCGTCCTAAACTGAAGCTTTATCATCCCAAACCAATAGTTATATTATCAAGAGTCCTGAAAAACCACTTCTATGGCAAGAGCAAATAATAACATTAGTCGTTTCAAAGAAAACTTCAATTTTAGAACCCTAATCAAGCCAATCTTTTATATGCTAGTCTAAGCATTACCTAATCATCACATATTAAATAAAAAAGGGCATAAATATTAGAAGCATTAGGTAGAAGATTCAAAGTGAGCTGCAATAAAAACTGGATGCATCCAATGTAGAACATGAGAAGCATCTGAAGGACAAGTCAGTTACATTTGTAAAATATCATAGGCATTACTGAATGCAAATTAGAAAACAATGTAACATCACTTTTTTTTATATCAAGTTAAATTCTGTTGCACATCGTGGGGATGTCATGATAATTTAATATGTTCAGAGTTAATGTCTATTATGTCATGATAATTAATTTTTTTTATAGAGTTACCAATCTTCAGCTATAACTTGCAACAGAATTCTTGTTCACAAACAACCAAATTATAGAACTAATATATGCCTATTTGGTAAACAGATAATCAACTAAATTTTCACTTCCGTAAAGAACATGTCAAATATAATTTAAACGGTGAACTCAAGGTAGGCAACGAACAACGATCAGCCAAACTGGTTGCCAGTGGTGCCATTTCTCCTCCTGGAGGATGGCACCAATGCAGGCATCCTTTGTTCTGATCTACTATGTTGTGTGCACCTGGAGTCTTGGCGTGTTAAGGCAGGCATCAGCCTATCATAGCCTAGTTTTGCTACTGAAACCATTGCACCAGCTAAAGCCTACAAGAATAAGAGAAGTGGACAGCTATGCCAGTCCTTTGATCTTGCACCAATCCATCATGTTTTCTTTGGTTCTTCTAATATTATTCGCAAAGCAATAATGTAATCCATTGTAATGCAGCAGCTGATTGGCGTTGGGAAGATTAGATAGCTTAGAATAGAATTGAAGCTATAGATGGATTGTGCAACAAATTGAGATAAATTGATTTTCTATTGTTAGGCGCCGGCCCTAAGTGGCATAGCGCGTAGCTGTGCTCGAACGGGAGGGCGAGGACGCACGCCTCACCTCCCCGGAGCCGTGGTGGAAACTAACAGGAACTGGGATTAACTTCTTTCTTGATTAATCACTTAAACCGAATGGCCTATATAGGCTTACAATGGAAAACCAAACAGCTACTAACCAGGAACTAACAACTTAATCTTCCTAACAAACTTAATCACTGAAACTAATCCTAACAACTTGATCCAACATCACGGCGCCTGCTCTGGCTGTTGGCGTCGGTTCCGGCGCTGATACTGAATGCCCCACATAACATCTATAGTGCAAAAAGAGCAGACACATAGCGAGCTTTAGTAATCACATCCAAAAATAATACAGAGAAAATTACAGTTCATTAATTTATTTTTGGTGCAACAGTAATATACAGTTCTGATCCAGACCTGTATAACCTTTATCAAATGCACTTGTATATTTTTGGTACAACAGTAATATATAGCAGCAGTAGTAGTGATTAGTGTGATTAGTGTATATGTTTAGTCTCAGATTCTGCATGTAAAAGGTCATCTAATGTCAAGTTACAAACATGCTCGTTATAAATTAATTTTATAGAAGTCACTACCTTCAAGGGGCATAATTAGTAATGAACAAACTAAAAATGCAAAGCCACAGTCTATTTTGATGAAGATGCATGACTACATTTGGATGGAGCATTATCAAATTATTATCCACAAAAAATATTGTACATTGCTATATTTTGCTGGAACAAATCAGCATACTCATACTTCAACAAAAGATATATCAATTTCTTATACTTGGAAACAAAGAATCTTATGCATTAACTCATTTGTAATTTAAAGTCATCAGCATGCTACAATGGATCGTAGATGAACCCCTTAAAGAAATGCACAGCCAAATTGACAGCAACACTACCAAAGCAAAGCTCGCCGCCATCAAAGTGGGGTCACATTCGGTGGAGATGCAACCTGGTTGTGGTGGCAGATGACCTTAGATGCTGTGCCAGAGGACCAGTAGGGCAGCACGGCCGTGACGCAAGGGGATGGAGGTGGCAGCATCCTCTAGGAGCCCCGCGCCGATGCCCTTCTCTGCTTTGCGTAAGCTCAACAAAGCTTCACTACAAGCTGCATTCACACGCTCACATTCATAGTGTTACACTGATTTAAACTTGCAAAGAAAAATTCAATACACATATCTTCATCGGTCCAAATTAATCACAGTATCACACTAAGACCACCAACTTGGCAAAGATATAACATGCAGTATGAAATTCCAGAGGAAACTTTCCTCTCCTCACCTCCTTCCAAAAAGGCAGAAGAAGAGGTAGGACGGAGCTGACGAGGAGCCCTCCATGCGGCAGATCCAGCAGCACCCGCCGTACTGGAGACCGCCGCTGTCCGAAACGGTACACCAATGCCACAGATCATGCAGCTCCCTCTCCAAATCGGTTCACCGACCTCCTGGATCCAGTGATTCCCCGTCTCCTCGACGTCCCACACGCACGTCCGTGGCCGCCTAATCGCAGGCATCCGCTGATCCGGAAATGAACAGGATGGAGAGGGAGAGGGAGAGGGAGAGAGGGGCAGTGCCGGGCATAGAGGTAGAAGAGTAGAAGGCGGCTCCTGGCTTCCCCTCACTTCAGGGCGGCCGGATCTGCCGGCGAGGAGGCCGGAGTCACCGGATCCGACAGTCCCGGCCTCCTCGTTGGCGGATGCGGCGCGGGAGCGAGAGGATGGCGATGGCAGGACGACGGCGCGGCGACAGCAACAGCTCGCAGTAGGGAGTGCGCGGGGGAGGTCGCCAACTGCGGGAAGAAGAGGATGAGGGGACGGCACGCGGCGGCGGCCGTCGCTTGGGCAGGAGAGAGAGCGGAGCGAGAGGAGAGGAGGCAGAGGAATGGTGGCGGCTAGGGTTTGGGGAAAGGGGTGAGGGTTGCAAAAACAACCCCTAAACTTCTAGTTTTCAGAGCGCGGTTCAATTTTCCGTTTTTTCGCTTCTTCATATAGAATATTGTTTTCTTAAGAGGTCCTCTAAGTAAGAGTGCACAACGTTAGAACTAAGGACCAGGGATCTATAACAAATTATCAAGTAAATGAAGGGTGTTTTTGCAAAATCACCAACGACGACACGGACGTGCGAGAGCTCACGAAAACCACCCGCCATCCAGCGCCTCGCTGACGCGTCGGCACGCGCAGGTGGCCACGCCAGCTCAAAAATCTCCAGGAGCCGCAAATCTCGGCAGGTTTGTATATAAGCGATGGTAATGGTTCAGTTATTGTAAGTATTGTCCTGGTATCCTCCAAGTTGATGTGCACAACTTATGCTGAATATGACTTTTGTATGGACCTCGTCATGTAAGGCTGTCAGAATTAGCATCACTTTTGCACCTATGGCTGTTAGGCACTTCTATGGACCTTTTTTTTTTGCGGGGTTCTATGGACCTTCTTATGTATGGCTAAGACTTGTTCTCTAGTTAAGTACTGCTTCTATATATGTTAAATGGTTTGCTTAGTTGTGACTTTCACTTCGCAACATTGCTTTGGTTGCGCACTGGTTATCAACCGAATGACTGCATATTTTTTGCTGTGTTCACTTAACTCCAAATGTGTCAGAAGTAAACATAGTTTTAAGCCTGTCAAATATATCTCAGCGCCAAACCACCCGGCACGGAACCAGCCATACTCAGTGCCAACCTATTTGGCGCTGAGATCTAGCAGAGCAGCCAGCCATACCATAATGCTCGGCACAGCTACTAAGTTCCCCCCTTCAGTGCCAAATACAATGGCGCTGAGCTTAGCCACCTCAGCGCCGAGTCGGGTGGCGCTGAACTTTGACACGTCGGCACACTGAGTCGGCGTGCCATCCACGGTGGCACGACATTCAGTGCCGGTTGACCTGGCACTGAGGTGGCTAAGCTCAGTGCCGAAGCATTTGGCGCTGAACCTCTGGTTTATTTTTGAAATAAGTTTTGTGCGCGGTTTATTTGCGAAATAAGTTTTCTGAAAGGGTCAAATTGTCATTTTTTTTGCAGCTCTGAAGCATGTACAAGCAGTAGAGAATTGTGCCCTGTGTCGTCCCTCCAGTAATCACCCTACAAAAGTGTAAGTAATGGTCCAATGGGGAATTTGGATGGATAAAATTATGAGGGCCAATTAATGTAGTTACCAATCAGCGATTCCCAACCTTAAGCAAGTTTGAGTTTACTCATCTCACGATCTCATGCATCCTACTATGGGTGTGTTTAGTTCACATCAAAATTGAAAATTTGATTGAAATTTGTCGAAACAAGATTTCGGCAATACTAAAAGGGGGTGGCTATCAAGCTGGAAAAGTGGATGGGGTTGAGAAACAAAGAATTTTATACAGGTTCAGGCCTTCTTAACAAGAAGTAATACCCTACTCCTGTCCGGGGATTGATCCACCGAGTGTATTATTGATCGTATGATCTGGGAGCAGATCGTGCCCCAAGAGGCACCCGGACCCCTCCTTATATAGGGGAAGGGGTCCGTATTACAAAATACAGTCCATATCCCTAACGGAATAGGTAGTTACAGATAAGATTCAATCGTAACCGACTAAGATCCCGAGTATTTCCTTAACATACAAGTTTGGAATTTAACCCAAGTCCCTTTAAAGATATTCTATCTATACATGGCACCCCATACCTAGTCGGATTATACATGCCGTGTAGGTATGGGGTATCCATAATCTCCACAGTAGCCCCTGAGACCTTTACAGTCAACAAAATAGTTTTCTCTCGTAATCCCAAACGATAATCCGAGCACTCCAACTTCTTCTGCCTTGGTCTCCCGAGTATCAAAATCAAAGACTGTGAATGGCTGAAAATAGAAAAAATCAGGTGCATCGACTAGATGCACCTAATTAGGTGTAGCCCCCGACTAAGTGATTAGTTAAAAAAACTAAACATATAGTCAAGGTGTAAATAACATCCAACCGAGTGGTTTTACAACCGAATCATCCAAAGTATCATACAACTAAGCATATGAGACGTTTGATAAAATATCCAGCCGACTGCTTTAGCTTTGATATACCAAAAATGGAAATATAAAGAAACCCGAGTAAAAAATACTATAAGGTCCATAATCCAACACATATGACAAGAATCCGAGTAAAAACTCTCAAAAAGATCCATCAAATGTGATATAAATCGATGAGTCTAAATAACCTAGGCCATGACTCACGTCATAATCAAAATAAGCATATAACATGCCGAGAGAATGACTATTCAAAAACCAGTCACCTCAACAAAACCCAAATAGTTTTTGCAGCCTAAAAAGGCCTACAAAATCAGTATAACACTTTTCTGTCAGGCACCTTTTTATTTGCATTGTAGTAATTCCACAGAATTATCTAACTGCGTCAAAAAGGATTTTAACAGCATTGGGCTATATTGTCGTGAGCAAGTGTTGCCAAAGCAAAAACAAATGCCTAAGCCCCTAAGGATCACAACTTAACCACGCTGATAGCAAAACTGGGCTGAAGTACTGTTTAGGCCCAGGCCCATTAGTACTCCCGATACCCTAATGAGATAACACCGAAGGCATAGCGTCGTTTTGTCTTCCCCGCCGAAACTCTTGCCACTTTCCCTACTCACTGCTATAGTGCGAAATCACTTCGGTGAAGCTAGGGTTCACAAATCCCCTCCAATCCATCCTCCAAAGTTCCACAAAAATCTTCCGCGCAACCACCGCATCGATCTCCTATCCATTCCCGGCCATATTTCAAACCAAATCGCATCATCCAATTTGCATCCATGGCAGAGGAGAGAGAAAGCTTTGAAAGTCAGTGGGTGCCCTCTGATGTGACAGAGGAAAACTTGAAGGAGATGGTGGCGCACGGCGTTCTTCCGGCAAAGGAGATCATTGGGTGGCGTCCGGCGTGCGGCGAAGCATTTCCAACCCCTGACACACATGAGGTCGTGGTATTTTCTCATTTCTTCTATGGAAGATTTTCTCTTCCAACCTCAAGATTCTTCCGGGGGATTTTGGAATTTTATGGGATTAGTTTGCATCACCTAAACCCCAATTCCATAGTCCACATTGCCAATTTTATCCATGCTTGCGAGGCTTTCCTGGGTATAAGACCGCATTTTTCCCTGTTCCGTCGCATCTTCTTCCTCAAGCCTCAGCCAAACAAGAGCAAACCATGTGTTGTCGGGGGAGCCGGTTTCCAACTAAGGGGAACCTTGAGCCAAAAATACTTTTCCATGCCCTTCAAAACTTCGAATAAGGGTTGGCATGCAAATTGGTTCTATGTGCAAAATCCCGAGCCAGCGCTTCCCGAGTATTCTTGTCTACCTCCAGTATATCAAGACACCTGGAACTCGCTTCCCATGGGAGATGAGGTGGCCCAAGCACTTGCCCTGATCGATCGCATGCTGAAGCTCAAAGAGCAAGGTCTGCAAGGAGAGCAGATCACCCGGCATTTTATTAAAAGCCGACTAGCGCCAATTAAAGAGAGATCCCGCACAACCTTTGAGTTTGACGGCAAGCATGACCCTAACCGTGAAGATCTAGATTCTCTTGAGTTTAAAGTCATGAAGGAGAGAATGTACAAAATCTTCTCGAATGCTATCGTGGTCAGTTATTCGCACTTGTTGCCAGTGGTGCCATACAACGCCTTCAACCCTCCTCCGCGGGTATGTATCAAACATCTCAGCCCTTCTCAAAAGCATGCTTTTATCTTCTGCAAAGTTAATTGAAAGCTTGGAATATCATGCCCAGGAATTTGCCTTGATGAAGTCGGATCCTCCAATTGCTCAACATCGCTCGCCCCGTCGGCAGACTAGTCAGGCGAGTGGAGTACAAAAAATTCGGTCCGATACTCAACCAAACACCTCGAAATCGACTAACCAGTCAGACTCCCGTAAGAGGAAATTGGTCCTGAGCGATGATGAAGGTGATGATGCCGGCAACAAAGGGGTGACCGAAAAACAGCCAAGGCAAGCCAATCCAAAGAAGAAGACATCCAGTCGTCCCATACCAAAAATCAGGAAATCATCTAGGTACAAGTCGTTTAGCAATTTCCTTTGTATCGCCAGTCACTCACTATTGAAGTAGTACTGATAGCATATCTCAAACTTGCAGGAAGCCATCTGATATAGATCCTTCCGGAAAAGACCCTGAGCCGAATGGCGCGGAGACTAGTCCTTCAACAGAAACCAGGCCGACCGCCGAAGGTCGCCCGAGTGATAATCAACCAGCAACCGATAATGTAGAGGCCAGCAACGAGCCCCCGACTGGAAACCAGTTGGCCGAAGCTGAAGCCAATGTTGAACAGGAGCCCCCGACTAGAGACCAGTCGGGTACAGAACAAAATAAGGACATCCCAGAAGTAGAAACTCAAGCTAACAGCCCTCCCAGGAAGGACGCTGGTGTTGACCCGGGATCCAACTCTCCTGTTAGGATAAAAGGACCTGCTCATCCCCGACCGGAAATCATAACAGGTAAACAAGTCCTCCAAATCCGTTTTGATCCAACAAACTTTCTTCAATTGTCTCACCATTATTCATGAATATATAAGGCCCAATGATTGGTGACAAAGAAGAGGTCCTCCGGATACGATCGGCTGAAGATTCTCGCCCACCCATATTAGTCAAGTGGTGAGACGATGAAATGCATCCACAGGGAATCGTGATAAATAAACAGAAGGAAGACGAGGAAGTGTGTCTGCTGAAAAAGACACTTGGACAAGCTACCCGTCTTGTAAATGTAAGTCTCTTTACATACAGCTTCAATCATCCTGTCGGCCACTTTACTGAATAAAGACGCACTTGTAATGCAGAGAATCCATCTTAGAAATGAGGCAAAAACTGCAATCCTCGAGAAATTGGTTCCCCACCTTGGAACCCTGGAAGCAACCAGAGATCAACTGCGTGAAGCCAAGGAGCTTGCTAGGAAGACTGAGCATGACCTTAGAGACCGGATCGCCGAGCTCCAAGACTCCAACTTTGAGCTAAGTGGTTCATCAAAAGGTAACTCTCATCCTTATCTGATTTGTTTCATGCTGCTATTCATGTGCGATTAACCAGTGGAAAGCAATATAGTGAAAGCTGCCAAGATATCCAAGCTAGAAAGGCGAATCCAGGCTCTGGAGAAAGACAAGGTCGAACTGGCAAAACAGAGGGACTCGGCTCTGAAAGATGTCGAAGGTACTTGTAGCTGAAACTTCAAAAACCACTCTCATCTTCATGCCCAGTCATTGATGTGAATTTATTTGTACAGATCGCAAAATCAAATCCCAGGCTCAATTCGACATCTTGGTTAACAAAATCAAGAAGCTTGAAGGAGCTAGAGATGAAGTCGCCAATGCCGCTACGCCACTCGTCCAGGCCATGTTTTTCAATAACAATGGTCCGAGTTCAATTGATGCTGTCGAAATCTTCGACAAGCTTAGAACTGCTCCGGATACATATTTTAAGAACATCAAAGAAGCTGGAAGTATGGGGGCAAGTCTAGAGTTGGCGATGACCAAGTCCTTGTACCCGAAGATTGATATTGATGTTGTTGACGGCTTCGCAGACGGGACAAGTGAGGAAGCCGCCCTTGACCTCATCAGTGATGCGCAAAAAGCTGCCGACAAGATAGCCGCTGATGTAGTTGAGAGGTTACAGGACAACGATCTTAAGCCGACTGGGTCTGATAACTCTAATGATTAAAAAACTGAATCTGATTGATTGTGTATTCTGATGATAATGATGATGATGATGGAGGCACAATTTGTACAATACTGATGAATTTATGCTGTGCTTGATGATTTAAACTCAGCTCTAGATTTCTTAAAAGTTTTTATCAAACCTTATTGAGCCTAGAACCCGCAAAAGTTGTTAAAAACTTTCAGTCCTCATTGGCTAAGCTAAAAAATCAAACAAGACAATGATAAATCAAGTAAGCAAATTGAATTGATAAAAATCACACTCCATTATTATTATAGTAGCCCCCGACTGGTAACTCAAGGAACAACTTGATGTTAGTAGTCAAAGAGGAAGATACAAAAGTAATGCCTAAGCATAAAAACGACGAAGATGCTCAATATTCCAAGAGTTGTCAACATGAGTACCGTCTTCACACATGAGTCGATAAGAATCTGGCCGAGTAACTTCAGAAATTATGAATGGTCCTTCCCATAAGGGAGATAGCTTATGCCGATCTCGTGTAGTTTGAATTTTCCTCAAAACCAGGTCTCCGACTAAGAAAGCTCGTGAAAGAACGTTGCGATTGTGATAACGTCGTATCCCTTGTAAATACCGAGCCGACTGGATTAAGGCTGCTTCACGGGCTTCTTCCAGTCGGTTGAGATCATCCACTCGGTCTTCTCCGTAGCGCTCCTCCTTGAAGTTACGAAATCGCAAAGACTTGTCCATACCATTGGTCGAAAACTCGTACTTTTATTCCTTAAAGTACCATACCATTGGCGCGTTCGACTTGTCCATTGCTCATGGGATGCGCTACGGAGGCATAACAAATTTTGATGCCGAAGTCTTCAAAGGAATCTTTAAATACTCCGCCGGTGAATTGAGTGCCGTTATTAGTGATGATCCGATTAGGTACCCCAAACCAGTGCACAATGTTGATGAAAAAAATCTATAGCCTTGTCTGCCGTGATTGTGACGACTGGTTTGGCTTCGATCCACTTGGAGAATTTATCAACAGCTACAAAGAGATGAGTATAACCACCGATAGCTTTTTTGAATGGGCCAACCATGTCGAGCCCCCAAACCGCGAACGACCAAGATAACGGGATGGTTTGCAACTCCTGAGCCGGTAGATGAGTCTGTCGGGTGAAAAATTGATAACCCTCACATGTTCGCACAATTATGTCAGCATCAGATACAGCGGTGGGCCAGAAAAAACCCTGCCGATAGGCCTTGCTAACAATGGTTCGTGTGGCAGCGTGATTGCCATAGATGCCTGAATGTATATCTCTTAGCAATTGCCTTCCTTCCTCCAAAGACACATAGCGTTGCAGAATCCCCGATGGACTTTTCTTGTACAATTCGGCCTTGTGTATGCCATAAAGTTTGCTGCGCCTGGAGATTCGCTCGGCTTCGTTTTTATCTGGAGGGAGTTCTTGCTTGGTTAAAAATTTAATGAGGGGCTCTCTCCAGTCGGCTTCAATCATGCTTACTTCTTGAGTGTCCGTGGCCTCGACTATTTCTTTCCTCGGTACAGTTGGTTCATAAAAATGTTCAACAACACGTCGGAAGGAGCTGCTTCTCGTTTTGAACCAAAATTAGCCAGTCTGTCGGCTGCCTCATTATTATGTCGAAGAACATGGGTCAGCTCAAGGCCATCAAATTTATCTTCTAACTTGCGTACCTCCTGCCGATAGGCGGTCATATTATCATCAAGGCAGGACCACTCTTTCATGACTTGATTAACAACCAACTGAGAATCTCCACAAACTATCAGACGCCGAATTCCCAAGGAGATCGCAATCCTTAATCCGTGAAGTAGCGCCTCATATTCCGCCACGTTATGGGACGCAGAAAAATGTATCCACAATATGTAGCTCAACCTCTCTCCAGTCGGGGAGATTAGAACAACCCCCGCTCTGGTGCCTGAAAGCCTCTTTGACCCATAAAAATGCATAGTCCAATACTCGATCTTCTCTGCAGGCGTGTCTTCTTGGCACTTGGTCCACTCGGCAACGAAGTCTGCTAAAGCTTGGGACTTGATCGAAGTTCACGGCTTGAAGGATAGATCCAAAGACATCAACTCTAAGGCCCACTTTGTGATCCGCCCATATGCTTCGTGGTTTTGAAGTATATCCCCGAGTGGAAACGATGTAACCACCGTAACGAGTGATCTTGAAAATAGTGAGATAATTTCCTAACGGTAATCAAAACACCATATAACAACTTTTGAACCTGAGGATATCTTGTCTTGGAGTCGGCCAAAACCTCGTTGACGAAATAGATTGGTCGTTGGACTTTTTGAAGATGGCCTTCTTCCTCACACTCGACAACCAGGACCGTGCTCACAACCTTGGAAGTCGCCGACACGTATAACAACAACGGCTCTTGCGGATGTGGTGAAGCTAAGACTGGTGGAGTAGTGAGAAGTTTCTTGAAGTTTTCAAAGGCTTTTTGTGCTTCAGGTCCCCACTGGAAGTTGTCGGTTTTCTTTAACAACTTGAAAAAGGGCATCCCCCGCTCGCCGAGTCGTGAGACAAATCGAGTGAACGCCGCCATACATCCAGTTAACGTTTGAACATCTTTCTGGGAACTCGATGGTTTCATGTTGATGATGGCGTTGATTTTCTCCGGGTTGGCTCGTATGCCTCTATGGGACACCATAAAGCCAAGTAGCTTCCCTAACTGTACTCCGAAGATGCACTTTTCAGGGTTTAATTTCATCCTGAAAGCGCGGATGCTCGCAAAGGTCTCTTCTAGATCCGTAATCAAATCATCCTTCTGCTTGGTCTTGACAACTACATCATCAACATAAGCTTCAACGTTGCGACCAATCTGAGTTGAAAAGCATCTCTGTATCATGCGTTGATAAGTTGCTCCTGCATTCTTTAATCCAAAAGGCATGGCGATGTAGCAGTAGGCCCCGAAGGGCGTGATGAACGAAGTCTTCAAGCAGTCGGACTCCTTTAGTCGGATCTGATGATATCCTGAGTAGCAATCCAAAAAACTGAGTAACTCGCAGCCAGCCGTTGAATCAACTACCTGGTCAATGCGAGGTAACCCAAAGGGATCTTTGGGACAAGATTTATTGAGGTCGGTGTAATCAACACACATGCGCCATTGCCCCGTCTTCTTCCGAACCAGGACTGGATTGGCCAGCCAGTCAGGATGTAGGACTTCCTTGATGAAGCCTGCTGCTAACAGCTTGGTCAATTCCTCCTTGATCGCATCCTTCCTATCCTGTGCGAAATGGCGGAGTCGTTGCTCGATAGGTTTAGCATCTTCCTTAACATGTAAAGAGTGCTCAATCACCTCTCTAGGAATACCAGGCATATCAGATGGTTTCCACGCAAAGATATCTTTATTATTTTGAAGAAAGGTGATGAGCACGCTTTCCTATTTATAATCTAACTTAGCGCCTATTACAGCAGTCTTAGTAGGGTCAGAGGGATCTAGAGGAATCTTCTCGGTCTTGGCGTCGCCTTCTCCGCCTTTTGACATCTTGGTTGCAGACACTTCTCCTTCGGTTGCAGTGGACGCAGCCAGTCGGATTTCTTCTCGAGCGAGCGCAATCTCGCGGGTCTGGGCTATCTCGCAGCTTTCCTTGTCGCAAGTGACAGCTTGCTTGATGTCACTCCGCAGGGATATGACTCCTCGGGGACCTGGCATTTTCATCATCATGTAGGTGTAGTGCGGGACAGCCATGAACTTGGCTAACGCCGGGCGTCCGAGTATGGCATGGTACGCTGTCTCAAAATCAGCAACTTCGAAGCAAATATTCTCTGTGCGAAAGTTCTCTCGAGTGCCGAAAGTAACCGACAGAGTAATCTAGCCGAGTGGAGTAGAAGACAGCCCGGGGATGACTCCGTGGAAGGGCGCATTACTTGGCTTCAATTCCGTGCGAGGGATTTGCATGTCGTCCAGAGTCTTGGCGAAAAGGATATTGAGTGCAGTGCCACCATCGATCAGGGATCTTCGGAGCTTGATGTTGCAAACCACTGGGTCTAGTACCAGGGGGTACCGCCCTGGGTGGACCACTCGGTCAGGGTGATCCGAGCGGTCAAACTTGATAGTTGTTTCTGACCACCGAAGATATTGGGGCGTGTCGGGCTGAACAGCATTGATCTCCCGTTCAGTCAGCTTTTGCTTTGGCTTGGATTCATAAGCCAGGGGTCCGCCAAAGATATGGTTGAGCTCCTTGCGGGGGTCTTGGAAACCAGTCGGGGCATCATCTTCATCATCCTTCTTCTTTGATGTGCTTTGATCTCTGTAAGTCGACTTGCGTGCGTTCTTGGCGTATTGCTCTGCGAACTGTTTGTAAACGAAGCAGTCTTTGGCCGCATGGTTGGAATTTGGATGATGCGGACATTGAGAGTTCATGATCTTGTCGAAAGTGTTGACGCGCGAACATTGTCGGGAGGATGGTGTAGTGGTTGCCACAAGTTCCTCGGGCTTACGCTTGCGATCCTTGTGATTGGTACTTCCACTCCCTCCTGTGGTCGGCGTATCTTTCTTCGGCTTCCAAGTGGTGCCCGACTGCTTAGATGCGGTGACGGCATCTTCGGCTTTTGCGTACTCATTGGCTTTCTCGAACATCTGCTTGACTGTCCTGGGAGGCTTGCGTCCAAACTTGCCAACTAAGAGATCATGGTGAATGCCCTTGGTGAAGGCGGCGATGATGACGTCGTCGGTGATATCGGAGATCTTGTTGCGTTGCTCGGAAAAACGTCGGATGTAATCTCGAAGGGATTCTCCGGACTTCTGGACAATGTTGTAAAGATCGAACTGGGTGCCAGGGCGTTCAAAGGTGCCTTGAAAATTGGCAATGAAGTGGTCGCGAAGTTCCGCCCAAGATCCGATCGTGCCACGGGGTAGCCCGTGAAGCCAGGACCGGGCAGAATCCGCTAGGGCCACGGGCAGATAGTTTGCCATAGCTTTGATGTCTCCTCCTGCTGCGCGAATTGCGAGACTGTAGACGGTGAGCCAAGTCTCAGGGTTAGTGGTGCCGTCATACTTCTCGATTCCAGTCGGCTTGAAGCCGGCTGGCCAATCCACTCGACGCAGGTCGCTTGTGAAGGCAGCAACTCCATCCACGTCGTCGTCGTAACGATCTGGTGAATGGTGGGGGATGTAGCCTCTTGCCGCACGGCGCTGATTGATAGTTTCGCGAAGATCGATGGGACGCCTGCGATGTGGGGAGCGGGGACATTCAGCTCGACGCTCCCTGTGTCGGTCAGGAGGCGAGTGAACGGATTGCTCGTCGTGATCCCTGCTCCTACGACTGGTTCCGGCGCCGACGACGCTGAGGCTCGGTTGGTGATAGTCTTGAGATTGAAGAGGCGGAACTCGGCTGCCAGTTGGCGTGCGGACACTCGCGGAGTTAACCGGGACCGAAGCTGCGATCATGGTCTTGGTCTGGTTCAAGATGTTGACGACGTGATTGGCCTGATTGAGTGCGTCTTCCTTGAGGAGGGTGTCGAGGAGGGTGATCGCTGCAACCACGTTCTGTTGGGGGGTGCGAAAAACCGCCGTCCCCTCGACATCTTGTTGCCCGATGAGTTCTCGTGCTCGTCGCCCGGCCTCCAAGCCTCCTTTGCAGCTCGCTCGCGCTCCTGTTGCTCACGCTGCAGCCGTTCTCGCTCTTGTGCTTGGCGCTCCTCCTCCAGTCGGCGACGTTTGGCTTCCTGTCGCACGCGTTGTTCTTCTTCTTCTCGGGCTTGACGCTGTTTTTCCGTCTCGTTGTCGGCCATGAAAATGCCGAAGTAGAGGGGGCGTGTAGTTATCTTCATAGCCTTCGTCGAAGTCGTCGAGGTTGCGGTAGTCGTAGCGGTAGCCGAAGTCGTCGTACTCTACGATCTCCGTTGGTCGTGAGTCGACACCGGGGGAGCTGAGGTAGCCGTCCAACTGTTTCGTCGAAACCGTGCCGAGAGGCTGGAGTATGACACCGACTTCCCTAGAGCTAGACTGGATCGGGGCCAGGGCGGATCCCGCCTAGACCTACGGGGAGATGACGCTCTTGTGGTGAAAACGACAGCCAAATCGTTGAGGAGTTTCATCAGGATTGGCGGATAGGCTCTATTGTCTTCATCGGGTCGTGTTGGAGTAGATTGGATCTCGTCCGAGTGGTTTGGGGCCAACTCGGTTGAGATGATCTTGGGGTAGATCTCGGCCAAGTTTGGGGTACGAACGGGGCGGAAACCTGGTCTCTTCCCGACTGGTTCGAATCCGAGTCAAGAAGAGAAATCTTGCCGAAGTCGTTGGTGAAGAAGTTGAGGCTGCCGAACCGGAACGCCTGCCCGGGAGGGAAGACGAAGTCGTCGATGCCGGAGACGAAACCCATCGCACTAATCGGCGAAGAACTTGACGCTACCCCTATCTGGCGCGCCAATTGTCGAAACAAGATTTTGGCAATACTAAAAGGGGGTGGCTATCAAGCTGGAAAAGTGGATGGGTTGAGAAACAAAGAATTTTATACTGGTTCAGGCCTTCTTAACAAGAAGTAATACCCTACTCCTGTCCGGGGATTGATTTGCCGAGTGTATTATTGATCGTATGATCTGGGAGCAGATCGTGCCCTAAGAGGCACCTGGACCCCTCCTTATATAGGGGAAGGGGTCCGTATTATAAAATACAGTCCATATCCCTAACGGAATAGGTAGTTACAGATAAGATTCAATCTTAACCGACTAAGATCCCGGGTATTTCCTTAACATACAAGTTTGGAATTTAACCCAAGTCCCTTTAAAGATATTCTATCTATACATGGCACCCCATACCCAGTCGGATTATAAATGCCGTGTTGGTATGGGGTATCCATAATCTCCACAAAATTGGAATAATGTGACGGAAAAGTTGAAAGTTTGTGTGTAGGAAAGTTTTGATGTGATGGAAAAGTTGAAAGTTTGGAACTAAACTCGGCCTATAATATATAGGACGATTCATTTTGCTTGAAGATTGGTGATCTACCGGTATATTTCCTCCGTACTAAAATAAACAATCCAGTATGAAGTATGATATATCAGAATCCTATTGTTACGAAATCCGGACAGTAGATCGTTATAATTGCCCAACCAAAAAAAAAAAGATCGTTATAATTGCCAGTACACGAAGGAATTATTACTATTGGGCCGATTGGGTCAATAAGCCCATGAGAGCCCACTGGGCCGGTGCTGCTGACGTCACGCCGAGCTACTTACCTCCGCGAGCGGCCACAACTCCGCTCCCCTCCCCCCTCTTCGCCTGAGTCGAGTCGCCTCCCCCACCGCCGGCCAACCATGCTGCCGCCGGCCGCCCGCCTCGCGGCCCGCCGCCTCCTAGGGCTCGCGACCTCCTCCGCCTCGGAATCGGCCGCGGCGCGACGCTTGTCCCGTTCTCCGGTCAGTGCCCCCCTCCCCCTCCTCCAAATGCCTCTGTATCTCCTCGCTGTTCGTCGGCGGAGCTTTGCCGTCCTGATCTCTCCCTCCGGGGGCAACGTCTCGTTGCAGATCTCCTACGCCGCCGCGGGCTGCTCCTCCAGGCTGTTCTCCACGGCGCTTAACTACGTACGTGAGGCGCCTCCCCCTTCCCTCGGATCCACCCCCTACCCTCTTCCCTGATCTGTCTGTTTTGTCTGAGGATGATAATGAGTCGGATTTGTGGGTTTGCTTGTTGTGCAGCACCTCGATTCGCCGGAAAACAACCCCGACATGCCGTGGGAGTTCACGGAGGCCAACATGAAGAAGGTGCTGTTGTTCGTCTCGTTCATTCATTTCCCTGTGATTTATGTTTTGGATTGGAACAGTGGCTGGTTTTGGAGTAGTTGTGGCAGAATTTGTTCAGTTTTGTTTTCGGATGTTCAGAAATGGCTGTTAGGGTACCATTTTATTCAGGACTATTAGATAATAATATAATCTTACGTTGGAACTGGTTGCTGGTTATTTGAGAAGGGGAAACGTTATCTGTCATGTAAAACCTTTAGAAATGTGCAAATCTGCAAATGTCCAAATGTAATAGAGACGTGGGGTATAGTGTTCTATTCCTTTGACATGGGATTTAGGTTTTGTGAATACGGTTTATATCAATTGTATCAGCTATTTTGGTTATCTGGCCTAAAATCTCTATTTCAATAACTAATTCAGGTTAATGAGATATTGTCTCACTATCCAAGCAACTACAAGCAGTCTGGTATTATTCCAATGCTTGATCTTGCCCAGCAGCAGCATGGTGGATGGGTGCCAGTTGCAGCAATGAATGCTGTAAGTCCCTTTTTTATGAGCTTTCGATGATCAACTGTTTTCCGCCTTTAATGTGCTATATCCTGTTTTCAATACTTCAATTTTCAGAAAGTGATGTACCTCAACATTTGTTAGTTGTTACAACCCACGTTAGCTATAGTTATATTGGACTTGCTTAGCAGACATTCATAAATCAAAACCTTATTGCACTGGCCTTGTTTCTGTTCACTTCTTCGTCCTACTGAAGATGGGTGACACTAGGAAATTAGGAGCCTTAATAGTAAGAGGCATTGGAGAATGGGGGTTGGCAATCACAAAAGAAAAAGTTCTTGTCAGCATATCAGTTGACATATTTATATAATTATAATTACAATTGAGTTAATCTCCTCAGGACTAGGACTATTACAATAACATTGCTACTGGGAGTGTTATAGCTTATGTTACATTTTAGATATTTTGTACATAGACCCAACCACCATTCCACCACCACTGTGCTCACAAAAAGCATTTCTGACAATACTATTTTCATGTCTTGGACTTTCAGATTGCTAAGATCGTTGAAGTTGCACCAATCAGAGTATATGAAGTTGCTACATTTTACACAATGTTTAACCGGACTAAGGTATCTTTGCATGACTTAGTATTTTGTACTTGTTAATCCCTCCACTAGCATCTTTTCACCCTATTTTGCCATGTAGGTGGGTAAATATCACCTTTTGGTGTGTGGAACCACACCTTGCATGATTCGTGGTTCACGTGAAATTGAAGAAGCCTTGTTAGAACATCTTGGAGTTAAACGGAATGGTTTGTATTATTCACATAACTTATCCTATCAACTAAGAATAACACTTCCTGATTTGTTACCACAAACGGTCTTCGAGCATGTGTTTCTCTTGCTATCTCTGTGATAGCATTAACATTTTTCTTTCATTTGCAGAGGTGACCAGTGATGGTTTATTTTCTGTTGGAGAAATGGAGTGCATGGTAACTTCGAGATCTATAATTTTCTGTCATTTTGGATGCTTGCAAATAGGTGTTCTAGTTGAGTTAAGTGTTTAACTATAGCCAATAGGAATGGTCTGTAGGATTTTGTCAGTGAATGATTCAGTACTCTAATGAAAAAACATAAGTACAAGGCAACTTTTTATTCAGCTTTCTGTTATATGTTCACAGGGCTGCTGTGTGAATGCTCCCATGATTGCTGTGGCCGATTATTCTAAAGGTTCAGAGGGTTACACATACAACTATTATGTAAGTATACACATTGATGCATCCGATTATCTATTGTTGATGACTTATGCTAGTACACGCGGTGGAAATTTTAGTAGAAACATCACAGCATTAGTAAGAATTAGCAGCTGGTGCCCACTCGTGTTAGTTCATGTTTATGCACAAAATGAAACATTGTCAACTGAAGAATATAAACTTGCATGTTATAGGATGCTGGGCCCCTGGGTTTCTATACTTCTTAGCAGGCGTCTTTGGAGAAATAATGCTAACATAGCTACATTTTTTTGCTAAACTTCCATGCTATAGCAGTACTGTGGCACTGAAAGCACTAATGCCAACAGAGTAACAAAAGACGAGTGGATAAAACTTAACAAAACCTGCCTGCCTTTTGCTGAGAGAGGAAGAAAAGACTTATTTGTGTACTGTAACTGAGCATTTCCATTTCCCCTTTTCAGGAGGACCTCACTCCTAAACGAGTTGTTGAGATCGTCGAGATGCTGAAAAGAGGAGAAACCCCTCCTGTAAGCTTTGCTCTTGAACGAAATAATTCTTTTGATATTTCTAGCGACAAGTTTTACTCAGTTTGATGTTATAGATATCAAGCCCCACCATTGGTTTAGGTTGCGAACTGATTTTGATGATTGTGATGATTTTTGCAGCGCGGCACACAACACCCAGAGCGGAAAAACTGTGGCCCTGCTGGAGGGAATACCACCTTGCACGGTGAGCCGAAACCTCCTCCGTGCAGGGATCTAGATGCTTGCTAGGTTTGCTTTGAATTACAGGCACACAAATAAGTTGGGCCACACTATGATTATATGGTGTGGAAACTGGAACAAAGCAAGGCGATGTGTTGTTTGTATTTTGATCTTGTTTTGTTTACCTCTGCCCGCATCTTTTTTCTCTCCTTTTGCACCATCAGAGAAATGGTACATTGATAATGACGATATGTTATTTTGTCAGCTGACATGAGGCGGCAGTGGTAAAAAGATTTGTATTCGTCTTTCGGCAAAGATAAAACTCTTGGACATTCTCTTTTTGGGCATTCCTTTTCAGCTTCTGATTAGTGATGAGTGCCCATTAAAGCACGACATCATCGCGTGTTACATTGCTAATCTAGCTGTTTGATCTTTTAGCAGCCGTTCATGATTTGATCATGAACATTACATTCTTCTCCAACTAAGTTACTCTAGAAAAGGTTAGGGCCTGTTCTTTGTCTGCTCGGATGATGGATTAAGTGTATGACAATTATTCAAGAACATGAACCGATGAATTAAATATTACAGGGTTGAAAGTTGTATTTTAAAAATGAAGTTCTAATATATGTTGATGAAGATTTTTTTAAAAAAAATTATAGCGTTTAAAAACTTGGAAGCGTCTCCTCGTAATCCATTACTCGTAAACAAAAAAAAGAATACGACCTAAACAGCTAAGGCCATGTTTAAATCCCACCCAAAAATTTGTTACCCCGTCACATTGAACGTTTGAACACCTGCATAAAGTATTAAATATAGGCTAAAAAATAACTAATTACACAGATTGCGACTAATTTGTGAGATGAATCTTTTAAGTCTAATTGCTCCATGATTAGATAATGTGGTGCTACGATAAACATTTGCTAATGACGGATTAATTAGGCTTAATAAATTCGTCTCGCGGTTTCCTGATAGATTCTGTAATTAGTTTTTTTATTAATACCCGAACACCCCATGCGACACTCTATGTACTACCCGATATAACACGCCAAAATTTACGACCCTGTATCAAAACCACCCCCTAAACGGCTAAACTAATTTCGGTGCTTTCTCTCAGGGACCATTTTGAATATTACGCGTTATTATTTGGACCTACCTGCAAATATCTCCTTGTCTTTCCGCCATCAGCTTTCCCCTCCTAAACCTCTCCCCATTCCCTCGCAAAACCCTCGTCTCCTCCACACTCTGCTCTTCTCGCAAACCCTAATCCCACGCGCGGCCACCTCCCATGGCGCGCTCGACCTCCCTCACCGAGGCGGAGGCGGGGATCACCTGCTTCGCCTCCTCCCTCCCGGGCTTCCGCGGCGTCCTCAAGCACCGCTACTCCGACTTCATCGTCCACGAGGTCGCCCGCGACGGCTCCGTCGCCCGCCTCACCTCCTTCGATCTCCCCGACGAGGTAAGCTTAGCCCTCTCGACCCCGATTCCGCGGCTCCCTCCCGGGATCCCCGATTTTTTTTCATCGCGCTAGCTCAGCTCCGCCGTGTATCGCAGTGCGTGGATGTGAGTGAGGAGGACAAGGCGGCGCCGTCCGCCGACGCGGACCACTCGCAGGCCCTCGAGTCGTTCCGTGCGCTCTGTGGCGATGCGGATTGCGACGCGTTGAAGGGGCTCCTCGAGAAGGCGTCCGCGGGGGCTGAGGCTGATGTATCGCCGGTTATTCTCTCGCCGGACGCCGATAAGGCTCATCGATCGGTTGGTTTGATCCCCCAGTTCCAGTTTCTGGTTGTTTATGTGGTTGAGATTGGTGGAAATGGTGTGATTTGGGCGTGTTTTTGGCTGTAGGAGGTGCATAATTTCTTCAAGAGGAGCTTCAAGTTTTTGGTCACCGACACGGTCGAACACAATGATGGAGTTCAGAGATGCATTAGGGTGCGGCTGGGATCAGGAGCTAGGGGAGGGCGGGGTGGCGGTGGGAGAAGTGGTGGTGGGAGGGGAAGGAAGAGGAAGAACATGGGTGGTTCTGATTGGAGAGATGACAGGCCATTTGATAGCAGAGGATCAACTAGCTGGCCAAATCATGTTGGGAAGTTCCTAAGGTGGTGGAATTCAGCTTGAATTGATAGTTTCTATTGGCCTGGTATCTTTAGCTGGCCTTTGTACTCGAATGTGTTCATCTGACTTGCTGTGTATTTTACTTGGCTAAACTTAATAAAAAACATCTAATCTATGTGTATAAATTTGTATAAGAAATATTATGTTTTTGCTTCGTCTAATTTTGCTGTTAATTAGCGTTATAACCGGAGTTGTCATTCTGGTGTGCTGACCAGGTTTCACCTTTGCAAAGAGAACAAGGACACACAAGAAGCGTTAGGAGTAATTGGGAAAATGTTAGGACTTCAGGTATACCTCGGTTGCTAACTCATAACATTGTGTTCTTGTTTCTACTGAATGCTTTGATTCTTCTTTTTTACCTTCCTTCGCATTCCTAGTTGATTTCTATACCTTTTGCAATTTGCAGTCACGTTCATTCGGGTTTGCAGGGACAAAAGATAAACGTGCTGTTACAACACAACAGGTACTTATTCCTCATGTGCATACCATCTCACTCAATTTTCTTTACATAAATCGTGTTTTTGTACAATTTGTTTAAAAGTTCGCATACAAGTATGCAAGAAATACTGGTATAATTTTAATTAAGGCATAATTTATGGTATTATGATGTTACAACCAGATGAGATAAGTGAAGCTGCTCTGGTTTGGAATACTACATGTAGTATTGTCTTGGCAAAGGAGTTTTGTGAAATGAAACTACAAGATCATTTTTCTTTAACTAGTACCGTTCATAGTTTTTAGTCTTTTCACCTTTAGTTTGTATTGCTTGGCTTTGTTCTCATCTCTAGCCTACCCAGCTTGGTTGAGATTAAAGGCTGGTGTTGTTGCTGTATTTTGCATAGTGATTTTTAGTCTATTTGACAGATTTGTTTATGTTATCTCACTCCTTTTTCATGGTTGTGATCCTCTGCATGTAATTACGTTTTCTTGCAATGGTTACTTTTCTGATTGTTTTCCCCTGGTTAGGTGACTGTTTTCAAGATATCAGCCAACAGATTGGCTGCACTTAATAATCGACTATTTGGAATTAAAGTTGGAAACTTTAGGTAGGTGATAAAATGCATTATCCTCTTTGTTGATATCATTGCAATGTAATTATTCTAAATACTAATTATTTTTGCATTCCTTTCTAGTTATGTGAAGGAGGGACTTGTTCTTGGTCAACTAATGGGAAATCGATTTACAATTACTCTGAGGTACTTGTTTTTTATTTCTCCTTTTAGTTTAATGTAAAAAACTAAAAATGTTCTCTAGTGCTCTAAAAAATGATTTGCACTAATCTTAGAGCTCATGGAGGGCCTGATTTGCAGCTACATATTACTTCACTACAAACAGTACTATATTTCACATGCACCAAACCTCTTCTTTTCTTGGTTCAAGAAAACCAAACAAATGGAGAGCTGATATTTTCCTGCATTTCTTCAGGGGTGTTGTTGCAGAATCAGAAGACATAATAAAGGCTTCTGTGGAGGGCTTAGGAAAGAATGGATTTATCAACTACTATGGGTTGCAGGTATGAAGCCAGAACCTTTTCGTTATGCTTCAAAACCTAACTGGTACGTGTTTACTTTTGAAGCTCATCAAGTTCATCTTTTTTGTTGGTTAGCGTTTTGGAAGTGGTTCAGTACCTACTCACCTTGTTGGAGCTGCTTTGCTTAGAGGAGAGTGGAGAAGTTCTGTAAATTTGATTCTTGATCCAAGGGAAGGAGATATCCTTGATTTATTTTATCCAATCAGCAGTTGCATACTTGGATATATAGCTGTGCCAACTTTTGTTCAACATAACTTAATACTCCGAACAGAGAGATGACATAAGGGAGATGCGTGAACATTACAAGGAGCATGGTGATATTGATATGGCACTAAGGAACTTCCCTCGACATCTTGTAGCCGAGAAGGCTATTGTAAGTGTAGTTCTTTTCCTTCATTACTTAACCTGGAATTATTTAAAACATTGGCTTTTTAGTTTTTATTCAAGTTATGTAATGTAGATCACATTATTTGGGGAAGTTAAACTGATATTCTTTCATGCATTGTTTCCAGCTTCAATGTTTGAAGAAATGCCCTGGTAACTATCTGCAAGCATTAAAGAGTATACCAAGAACATTACGAATGATGTATGTTGTTTAACTTTCTTCGTCTTTTCATGTTTCTTTACATTGATGGGTTAGTCAATTTCTGTTACCTCAAAAGCTAAGTAGATTTTATAATATACAAAATTGTATTGGAATTATTATAGACATTAGTCATGAACAGTAGTAGATCTGTTATATGTACCTGTTTTTAAAATTGTTCTCTGCTGCTCAATATACATACCGTTTGATATATTCAAGCTTTTCTGTTACCCTTTTTCTCTGTTCTGTTTTGTTGACCAATTTATTAATTCTCATATTTTGCTTATGCGTCTTTCTTATTTGCTGTTGCCTCTTTTATGAAGGTACGTTCATAGTTACCAAAGTTACCTCTGGAACCATGCTGCCAGTGCCAGAGTTGAAAAATATGGTCAGTGCACTTCATCCTTCTACAGCTACTCAGTTTTAGTTGAATCATGATGCAGTTTGATAATTTTCTGATAACGGCTAACCTTGACCTTTTTCTTCAGGCGTGTTACCTTTTGTAGTTTTATATGGTGAACTTCTCTTTTCCCATTCCTCCTTATGCTAACTGGTGTACTTGACAGGCATTTCGCAGGCTGTAGAAGGTGACTTAGTTTATAGCAAAGAGCCCCCTCCTGGAGAAGCAACTTCAGTTGATACTTCAGAACCTTGCGATGACCAAATAAATTCATCTGATATTGATCTATGTTCTGAGACACTTCCAGAAGAAACAATCCAGTCTGTGAAGGTCTGTAATTTGCAGCAAACAATGCGGTGTACATGCTCATGCACAAAAAGTTCCTAATCATGCACTGTCATTTCTCGTGTAGATAGTTGATTCTGAAGATTTATTGAAGGGTGTCTACACATTTGAAGATGTTGTCCTTCCTTTGCCTGGGTATTTACCATTCCACATCCATAACTTCAATTTTCATATTGAATCACATTGAGAAATATATATGGTGTGCTTATTTCTGTAAACATGCAGTTCGCAAGCATTATTTCCTGGAAACGGAATTGCTGACATTTATCATGAATTGGCTAAAAAGGTGCTACTATCCTACAAAATTTATTTTATAGTTTATTCAGAAGTACTTCCTTTGCTTTGCCAGGAACTTGTGCATTCTTGAATTTCCTCTATAACCCTTCTGTTGCTAAACGCAAAAAAGAAAAACACATATTGTAGGTTATTGGTTGCTAGATATGTTTACTGTGAAATGTGTTTAGTTTCCCTTTTCTTTTTGTGGATAAACGATACTTCTGTAATGTCACAGGTTTAATTGGCTAATATATTATGAATGAATTACACAATATTTTTTAAAGTGAAAGATTAAATCCAAGAAATAGGAATCATATTGTTGATTTGCTTTCATGTCTCAGGATGGCATTAGCTTGACAGAGAATGCACATGGTGTCAAGTAAGTTTCTTTATTTTACTGTAAAGATCAAAGGCACCTCTAAAAGTCAATACTTAGTATATGTGCTATGACAAGCTTTATATCTTTTTGTTCTGATATCCTACTATATTCTCATTCTGTTGTATATATTACCTTGGCTTGCATATTTCAATTTGCTACTTTATACCCTAACTTCTATGCTATATGATACAAACTCCATTTTTAAGGGAGTTTTCAATTACAAGCATGAAAGGAGGTTATCGGCGGGTGTTCCAGCGGCCTATTGATTTTGAGTGGTATGCCTTATCCCATTGACTTTTCACTTCATTAGATGACCAAAATCATCACCTTTTCTTTCGTATAAATTCTAGCCCTGTTCCACTAAAAAATGCTTTGGTGTGACTGTAGGGAACTCATGACTTATACAGATGACACAGCATCTTTAGCAGAAACTGATTTGGATGTTCTGTCCAGAAACAAACCTACAAAAGCCAAGGAAGTAAATGAGACTATATCTAGCGCGATTTCAAATGCTCAATCACATGATTCCAAGGTGGCAGGACCATTGGATAGCTCTATGCCAGGTAGTGAAACTGGCTTAGTAGAGGAAAAGTCTGTCGGTAGCTCAGATATGTTAGCAAGGAAATTGGCCATAAAATTAGCATTTACTCTACCAGCATCCTCCTATGCTACAATGGCTATTAGGGAGTTGCTGAAGACTTCAACCTCGGTATGTTTCTCAACTAATATTATATTACTATTCTTTTACTAGAATTTAAATGATGTTAAATGGACTCTGTTTATGGTGTTATGCATAGTTAAGAATGCATGCCTACTTGAGAATTCAAATACATTTAATTATGGCAGTTGCCCAACAGTATTGTTAATATTTTAGGACGTCAGGAGAAAATATTGCTGAATATTTCAATATATATGCTATTGCTCTAACATGTTAACAAATAACAACATTCATTTCATAATTACCTTCTGCTCGTCTGCAGGTCACGTATCAGAAAACACTCGATTGTTAATTTTGTTATTGACATCAATTCTTTATGGGGAATCTTCCAAGCCGCATCTTAGAGGAGTTGACATAGTTAAGCAACATGAGTTGGTATGGTGTTTGAATTGTGTTTGTGTAATTTTTATCGCGTGGCACTAAGTTATTAACTTATAAATCCTGATCTGATTATTGCAGTATTGCATTTAACAGCCCAAATGAATCGGCATTGAGATATACCATGCTGCTCGGCCTGCTCCCGTTCGGTGCATACTGAATTGCTGATGCACGTTTGTGCTATTGTGGGGGTTAAAAACTTGTTTTGCCACTAGAATATGTGGCATGCCATAATATTGTATGAACTTTTGTAACCAAACAGGGATATTAAAGTTGAGAACCCTTGCGAGGTTTCCTTCTTGTCTGGGTTTTGAATTTTTATATGCTGTGTTTGTTGATCGGAGCTCAATTATCGTAATATCGGGCAACAAAATCAGTTTGAATTTGTGTCTTGCACATGCGGCCGGCTGGCAACTGGACGGCAGCTGGGCTGCACATTTGACGCAGCCTGACGGTGATGAGCAGCTGGGCGGCTGACTTGAGGCTGCAACACGACACGACGCCTGGTCCAGTGTGGTACCCCAATTCCACTAGCCCTATCTGGAATACGAAAACGGCAGCACCTCCTCGAACATAAGGGTTGGTAGAATAAGCCTACAACAACTGGTGCTCACAGTGAGCCCCAGAGGGGTTTATACCTTGGAAGTACAAGAAAATAATTGATGTATGGCAACCAAATACAACCACAACACACAGATGTACACCCTGTAGGTGCATAACTCATTTATTATTATAACCGGTTACCAAAGTTCGCATCTGCTGCTAGCTCTCTACAAAGAAAAGATGACGGAAATTTGGGATACAACTCAGTATACAAGAAGAGCCTAAGATCCTGCACATTTTCAACCGACCAGCAGGACATGCATAGCCTAAATGGATTGATGATCCAATGGTGTCTCCAATCTCAGCCTCCAAAACAACACTAAGGTGACAAATGGCATGCCCTAAGTCAGGTTCTGGATCTTGCGTTTCAGCCACAGGGCCCGGACGTCACCGTTAAGCGAGATGAATATTTCCCGGTTCCCCGCCTGGAGGAACACATCGGGGGCAACCGATTTCTCCACCTGAGATAGCTCGGCCATGCCGTTGAGGATCTGGACGCATCTCGATATGCTGTAGCTGTCCTCTGGCTTGGCCAACTGCCAGTCGTGATTCGAGTTCTTGTACTCCCCTGAGTCGTCGATCACCCGGTCGTTGCTCTGCCTCTTGGAGCAATGCCATGAGCGGGGCTGCCACTGCGATATCGCCTGCGGGAACATGTGTGTATCTCTGTTCGTGGCTCTGATATGCGGGGGAGTTTGCTGGAAGGAGGACTCTTTTGAGATTGGTGACTGCAGGCGAGGTGAACGTTCCACGATAAAGTCTTGTTCATCCTCACTGTGGTCCAGGTCTGCGCCAGTGTATAAAAAGCGCTTACTTTCTTCTGCCATTATGCCTTCTGCGCAAGGGAAGGGGTATTAATCAGTATACAGGTCCAGACATTCCGATCCATTAAGATAAGGGATGATTAGAAACTCAAGAATTGTTTGCAAAAATATATATGAGAAATCAGAAGCATATCTTTAGTACCATTTTTCCCGAAAGGATTCCTGCAGTCCTCACATCGGCAAAACAAAGAGCAACCAGTCCCATCCTGTACATAAGAATTTAGTTGAGAATATTTTTCACCAAATGTTTAGCAGAGAGCTTGAATTAAGACCAAACCTGGTAGCAATCACAGTATTTCTTTAGGCAACTTGATTTCTTGCAATTGCAACCTCGCCTAGGCGGAGTTGAAGAAGAAGAATGATGAGCATCTTCCTGTAAATGAGAACACATTGAAATTACTACTACAAACCAAAGGAAAGATCAAATACTGTAGCACCAGCTTTTTCAGTTAAGAAAACAACCACAGCTTCCGCATTTGCCTCAGATCTTCGATTAATTTTCAGTGACATCCGTTTCTGCCGTGAAAGAAGCACCTTGCGAGTGGTCTGAACTGTTTCTGCATATAAGGCCTTGTTGAAGCATGGTTGGCATCCACACTTTTCAGAACAATAACCTCCACCAGCAAAGCATGGGCAATAGCTGCATAAGCAAACGCTTCAATATCAGTCTTAGTTCATGAAAGCACAAGCAACCAAACAGACATAGAGATCCAAATCAATTTAAACTTATCATATATTCGTACTGATGGCGTTTTGCTATCCATAATATTTGCAGTAGGAAGAAAAACAGCTTCTTGATAACATAGAAGAACTATGGCTTCCATAGTAGCTTTTGTAGGCTGATCGCAAAGTTGTAAGCTTTCCGCCATTAGTTGCACATATCAAAGGAGTACTAGAGGTAACATACAATGGGAAATCATACTAATAATCAAAAGGTATAAACATATAATATTATAACAGAGCATGGGATTCCAATTATTTATTCAATTTAAACACATTACACACCACATGGAGCACTCAAATTACACATACTAAGAGAATAGAACCGCAATCCATTCAAATAGCTGTACTATAGAACCCAACAACAAAGGGGTTTTTGAACTACGAGCAATATATCTAGTCAGAGGGGATCATACCCGTAAAACGTCGCGCAAATCCCTATCTCTATTATCCACTAACCAAAATGGATGCACATAGCTGCGAAAATCGCATGGTACCAAACATTTCCATTTCCTCTCCCCTTTTTTTCACTAAAATGTCTAAACCTTCCCAGAATCGTATGAAACAGAGAACTACAAAAATCAAAAAGGATCAGAGGTTTCTTACAGCTTCAAGCATCTCGACTTCTTGCAGGCGCAATGCTTGCACCCGTTCCCATCCGCGCTCTCCTCCACCTTCTGCCTGCGTTTACAAGAAACCCCACACGCACACACCCGAATCAGATCACCCGGAAAACCCCCCCGGGAGGCGCCCGAATCAATCAAAAAAGAAACCGAAGCGCCCTCCAACTCGGGGGCTACGGATCCTCACCGCTTGGGGGTGGGAGTGAGCGCCAGCTGGTTCATGCTACAGGGCTCCGCCTCTGCCACCACCACGGCCACCGGCTGCGGGGGCAGGGGCTCCACGGCGGCCGCCGCCGGTGGTAGCGGCGGGGGCGGAGGGGGCGGGACCGGCACCTGCACCGGCGGCGGCGGTGGCGCCGCCGCCACCGGAGACGGCGGCTTGACGGAGATCGGGGTGGCCTCCATGGCGAGGGAGGGCGAAGAAGGGGAGAGACAAGAGAAGGGAGAGGGTGGGCGCACGGGTCCGGGGTGAGAGGAGAGGAGGTCTTTAGACTGGTTTGTGGGGCCCACTTGCAGGATCTCTCTCTCTCTCTCCTTGTGGGGTTTGTTTCTTGGTTTTTGGTGTTTTCTTGGAAAAAGCTCCTTGGTTTCAGTTTGCTTTTTTAAAAAAAATAAGCTTTGGATTTCAGTTTGCCTCTTTTTTTTTAATCTTTGGATGTGCCATGTGTCATGGTAGGGGTTTGATTTGGGAGGTTTTGAAATTTTTGTGGATTTGTGATGTTTTGGTGGGGGTACGTTTTGATATTTTTGGAGGGGTTTTAAGGATGTGTTTTGGTGTGAGAATAAGTAGGATATACGATTTTAGGGTGATAATACATAGGACGGTGCGAGAATAGAGATGGATTTTACTGTTTGAGATGTTCTAGATAAGATATTTAATTTATTGCTAAAAGGGGAGCTATTCCATTACAGGTAGTGAGGATAATTTGAAGGTTTTTGCAGTTTTAGGTGGTGTTTTTTTAATATATATATATATATATATATATATATATATATATATATATATATATATATATATATATATATATATATATATATATATATATATATATAATTTGTTTCTAAAGAGAGGCTATTCAACTATTGCTAGGATATGTATAGTCTCCCTTTATAATATTGTTCCATTTGACTAAAGACGTTCTTATCCCATATCTCACCCTTTTGGCTTGAGGACATTTCATATACTACTAATTAGCGTGTTGAACTTTGTACCGTCAATTTGCCTTTAATACATGGCAGGACTACCAATTCAAATTGGCACAATTTGCTACATCGGTAGTACTTACTGTGCGAGATATTTTTTGATGTATGACTTGTCTTCCTTTACCGTTTATAACATACAACTTTCCTCAAGTTTTATAGTATTTTAAAATTATAAAACAAGTCTCACAACTAAAAAGAAGAAACTAGCTGAAAAGTGCTTGCTCATCGGACAAGTGTTTCTTGTACTGCAGTAAGAAGAAAGTAGCGTGTGTGTCATCACGTTACTTCGTTTTTTTAGAAGAAAAAGGGTATCATAAAGTATGGCGCGTTACTCCTTTTCTTTAAAAGCTTTTTAACCGAGCATGAAACGTAGCTTATAATGCACGGCAATCTCAAATTCGCCACCTCATAAAACTCTTTGTTTTGATATCTAAACGAAGAAAACCGCACTAGTTGAAAGCTTTTTTGCACTTAACGCATAGCCCATCAGAGAAGCGTTTCAAAAGAAAAAAGATACGGCAACAACTCAACTAAACAGTGGTGAACACCACCACTAACGTCTCTACCTACAATTGAGCTATAAAAAATTACAGTTTGAACTAAGGATCCCTTAATTTGTATGGAAAACACAGAAAATTTAGAAGATTACAACCTTACAAAGAAAGATTTCTAGAAGGGCCTTTTTTTAGAATTGAATCATTTCCTTTCCTATAAAAATCTTATTAAAAATACATGGTGGTGTTTGAATCTCCTAAAGATGAAGATGAAGATGAAGATAAAGATTAAGTATTTCACACAAAACGAGGTGATAATAACGTGTGGCTAATTTGGTTTTAATTATTACAAACTTGAAAAATAGATTAATATGATATTTTAGACCAACTTTTATATATAAAGTTTTCGCACGAGACACACCGTTTAGCAGTTTGAAAAGCGTGCCACGAGTATCCAAAAATTCCATTGCAGTCTATCACTCTCATTTTACTCTTAGTCCTACTAAGATTTTAGGAGAAACGTCCAAGGGTCTTCCGGCTAGCTTCACAAAGTAGTGGGCTAGACGACCTGGGTTCAAATACTCACCCCTTCTAACTATTTGATATTATGTCATTCCCTAATATTTGTGTTTTTTTACTGAGATTTTAGAGGAAAGTTAACAAAAGCTTCAACCTCTTGAAAAATTCCATTGCAGTCTATCACTCTCATTTTACTCTTAGATGATTGTTCTACTAAGATTTTAGATAAAAGTTAACAAAAGCTTCAACCTCTTGAAAGTTACATTGCAGTCTATCACTCTCATTTTACTCTTAAATGATTGTTCTCATTTTACTCTTAGATGATTGTTCGTGTATTTTTCCTGTATTTTACAATTCTTTGTTTTGAATTTGCATTCTTTCCTGTATTTTGCAATATTTTTGGGCTTGCATTCATGTTAAAATCCTATATTTTTTTGTTATTTCTTTGATTTATTTTAATCATTCCTGTGAAATTGAACTCTTTGACTTCAGCCTCAAATAGTCTATTTCAATACAAATGGAGGAATCCGCATCAATACTTATTTCGCGAACGCAAATGCGCATCAATACCAATCGATGACCTTTGTCAGTTTAAGAGAAACATTGTGCCCAATACTTCCTCCATTCAGCATGAAGGAAAAAAAATACTTTAAATGCCCCTTACGAGGGTACGCTAACTATTGATTGACTGAATTGACATAAATTTCAGCAAAATTAATATTACTACTTCCTCCATTCAGCATGAAGAAAAAAAATACTTTAAATGCCGATATCCCACTGAAAACCAGGCCCTCAATGTTAGCCGAGTGTTTGCATCAAGCCCATCATATATATTTGCAAATATCAATTAACATCAGCACATGCTCCCAAAACATTTCGTTCATGTCTTTAAGCCCATTTGCTTCATGACGCTCTGCAACGGATTAACACCACCGATCTGATTCAACAATTGCTTAGGGATGAGATTGTTAATGGTGTTCAGCGTGTCCTTGTTGTTCATAACATTCCTGTCCATATTCTTGGGCAACTTCTTCTTCAACTTGCTACACACCTTGGCGATTCTCTTGTACTCTTCCAGCATGTCGGTCACATCTTTCATGGTCCTGCCAGATCCTCGAGCGACCCGTTTAATTCGTGATTCACTCATCAGCTTTGGGTTTGTGCTATCAAGCTCTGAAAATTAAGGAGCTAAATAAGTTTCAAGAAAGCAATCTCCATTCAAAGAAGAACAAAAATGCCTATAATAGCTCACCTGCATTTGTCATAGAATCCATAATAGTCATGTACCGCTTAATCTTTGCTTGGCTTTCCTTGTCATGTCCTTTTGGCATCAGTTCAGACCTAAATCCAGGTATCATAGATAAAACCTGCAAGAAAGAATTACACAATGCATGATTAAATTCGTAAAAAAAGATTTCCTTATGTTGCATTGGCTTTCAGTGTTGATATCTCGATGAAATACTCCAATAAAAACAAGATTAAATACTGAAAATAAATCTAACCTGTCCAATAGGACCCATGTTAAGAAGATTCTGGAACAGCTCGTAGAATACTCTGAGAGTAAAGGTTCCTTCTATCAGTCTCTGCATAAGCTCAGGTTGTTGATCAGCAGGCATAGCATCTTTGATCTTGTTCACTAAGCCAGACAAGTCTCCCATTCCTGACAGTTAGAGAAGTTATGTAAGCTCGATAGAATAGCAAAAGGTTACAGATTATACCCAATATGTTTTTACTAACCTAACAGACGACTAACAAATGGTTTCACATCGAAAACCTCAAAATCCTGCATGTGTTCTCCAGTTCCAATAAATACAACAGGGCTCTTTGTAGCTGCAACCCTGGAAAAGAAAAAAAAATGTCAAAACAGGCTCCTTATAAAATTTTCACTGATTTACTCAAGGATATCCGCCTTTTTGCTATAATTAAGAAATCCTAAGAGTAATAATTTAATAATTAATAAACATAAAATAGCAGGAGGTGGTTTATGTAGGAAATACTAACGCGCTAAGTGCACCGCCTCCTTTGGCATGACCATCCAATTTCGTAACAATCACAGCACCAACAGAAGCACTCTGTTTAAATGCTTGCGCCTGATCAAACGCTGCCTGACCAATGCTACCATCCATCACGAATATCACAAGGTCAGGTTTCTGCACACAGAAACACAAGTTAAATTCTCAGTAACAACAGTGGAATGTGCCTTGATCAAAAGATCTTTGCCAATGGTTGTGCCAATGTAAATACCGTTGCTTCTGCAACTTGACGCATTTCTTCGAAGAGTGCAGCCTCTTGCTTGTGGCGCCCGCTAGTATCAACAATGATGAGATCAGACTTCTCCTTCCTGAACCTCTCCACACCCTCAACAGCAATTTTCACTGGGTCTGATTCCATGTAGCTGCAATGACAAACAGTTTTCTTTAATGTCAATTTTAGCAAAGTACTTTTTTATACTAATATGTAAAGGTGTGGATGTAGAGAACCAACCTTCCATAGTAAGGAATCTTGGCCTTTGTAGCATTCTGTTTTAACTGATCAAAGGCACCAGCTCTGAATGTATCAGCACAAACCAATGAAGGTTTAAAGCCCTTCAGCTGATGATAGTGAGCATATTTGGTACAGGTAGTGGTTTTCCCAGAACCTACAGCAACATAACATTATGAAGTGAGCAGCGAACATTAAATTTATATTGCAACCCAAGAAAGAGGCAGACAATAGATTATTCTAAGGAGCAGGTGCAATAGAAGGCAAAACAAAACTAGCAGGAACTTAAAGGAGGAAATGGCACTAATCCTTAAGACAATGGGTCTAGCATCTACAACCAGCAGGGTACCACAAATTTCCCTGAGATGTGACCTCTATCTGACAATGTAATACTAGAATCTGAAGTTTGTTGACTTCAAGAATTAATTAATTCACAAGAAGGGGAAAAAAGATTGAGAATCGTCCGTTGTCGTCTGGCTATGGATACTTTTCCAACATGGAGAAAAGTAATCATCATCAGAAAGAAAAAATAACTTTACATAGTTTTACTCACCAAAGGCCTAATAAATTCAGCAGAATTCAATTAGAGGAGTTACAAACAAACCTATCAGCAGATAGCTACTAGTTTATAACACTAAAACCTAGCAGGTGCTAGGTAAAATTAAAACGGGAGGCCCTGTTCTAATCTTCAACTCCAAACAACAAACAACTTTCTCGTTTTCCGTTAGCATATTTCCTAAACTGCTAAATGGTGTTTTTTGAAAAAAAAAATATACGTAGAAGTTTCTTTAAAAATAAATCATTTTTCCAAGTTTAGCTAATACTTAATCAATCATATGGTAATGAGTTTTATTATTTCACGTGCGCCGAAAATCCCAACAGACGAACGGGCCTACCTTGCAAGCCGACGAACATGACCACACTGGGCTTCCCCTTGGTGGGGGTGAAGGACGGCTTCCCCGGATCAAGCATGTTGCAGAGCTCCGCGAAGACGGCCTACATACAAGACGATATATATCAGCAAAATTCGTTCAATTGCCAGCTGATTTTGACGAGGGAGCCTAGCTTATAGCTAGCTCATCGATGGATCGATGGATGGATCTCTGCATATCTGACTGACCTGCTGTATGATGCGGCGCTTGTTGGTGCCGGCGGGGAGGGCGTCGAGGTTGACGGCCCTCCGGATGTTGGCGCGCATGTCGGAGACCATCCTGATCTGCACGTCGGACTGCAGGAGCGCGCGCGCGATCTCGTGGAGGCAGTCGGCGAACGCCTTGTCGTCGATCACCGTCGCGTTGCTCATCTGCGCCAGCGCGCGGGAGATGCTCCCGCCCAGCTGCGCGAGCACCATCTCCACCGATCGATCGGCGCTCCGGCGTGCGGCGATCTTCGGCGGCGGGATGGATAACGTGTCGTGTCGTGCTCGTGCTCGTGGCGCGGCGGCTGCCCAGATTTGTGGAGTGTTTATCTCCGTGATCGTTATTAGTATAGCTTATATATATATGGACAGGGTTTGGTGTAAATCGGAATCCGGATATGAATCGAAGAGGTGTTACAAAAACTGGGCTGAAAATTGAAACTTAGGCGGAATCCATCTATCGATCTATCCGTCTGTCTCTTTCTGGGGGCGATTTTTCGTCTCGTCCGACTTCCGCGCTCGCGTAGATCGCTCACGTTTCCAAGTTTCCGTCGTGGCGTTTGTCCCGTCCGGCTCGATCCTTCGCCACACGCCCACGCACACCCACACGTGCCCAGGCTTGACAGTTAAGGGGCCCGTGTTGATGTCTTCTGTACACTTGTGTGCGTCCCTCGGACCTTTTGGTCCTGTTTGGGGAGCTTGTCCCAGCTGCAGCTTTTTCTAAAAGCTGTTTCTGCTAGAAGCTGCCCCAAACAGTCCACAGCTTCTGAGAATCTGTAGTTACAGATTCTAAAAAAATGAACTAAGAAGCCAGAAGCTGGAGAAGCTGGGTTTCAGAGCTTTTCCAGATTCTCAGAAGCTGGTTACCAAACAGTTACTTCTCAGAATCTAAAGCTCCCCCAACTAGGCCCTTTGTTTGGTCCTTGTCCATCCTACTAAATGGGCCTTCATCGTATATATATGGTCCAGGCTAGGGAAATAAGTTTAGTTTAGTTCCCTCATCTTGACACCAAGTTTAAAATTCGTCACCGCATCGCAATATCAGGTATAGCCCGTCTTCAAACTCATAAAACCGTGTCAACTTTCGTCCAACTCCTAAAGCAGTATGTCTCTCGGTTTCATCTAACATAGAGCTTTGACTCCCGTCAGCTGTGTTGAGTCGGTGTGGGACCCATGCGGACCCCACATGTTAGCAACAACTCTTTCTTCATCCACTCTCCCCTATCTCCCCTCTCTTCTCATCATCAGCAGGTCAGGAGGTAGGCCGCAAACAGTGTGGATAGAGGTAGCGATCGAGAAGGTGAAGGGTGGCCCGACACGACGAGAGAGCTCTGTGTGGGTCTCACCTAGTCAGTGTTAGCCATGAGATCCACCAACTTCGTGTGGCCAATGGGGAGAGGGGCAGGCGTCGGCGAGTAGAACGGCGGCCTGACACGACAAGAGAGCTTTGTGTCGGCCTCGCCCAATTGACGTCAGTCGCAAGCTCCTCCAACTCTGTGCAATTAATGGGGAGAAGGGCAGCCGCTGGTGGGCCTCCTCGCCTCCCAACGGCGATAGCCGGCCAACCACCAAATCTAAGCGTTAGGCGGCAACGCCAATGTGAAGAAGTCGACCAAAGGTGACCCGACTGCTCGCGAGGCTATGATGGCACGTCGTGACCTTCGGCGGTGACAGCCTCGGCGGGATCCCCATCCCCCCTCCTCCTCCTCCTCCACTGATGCTGGCGCCCTCCATCCGCGCCTGCACGATCATCCCGTTCAACTACACCTCCCACCCACTCTGTCTCATCCCTAGCCACTGAGACAAGGGGCAAAGAAAGGGTAAAGAGAAAGAGAGAGAGAGAGAGAGAGAGAGAATGAGAGGATGTGTCACTAATATGTGGGATCCACCAATTTTTATTTTATATTTTGTACTGAATTGTTCTGACATATGGATTCTATGCAGATTAAGCTGCCACGTCAGCCGAAACTGGGCACTATAATGTCCTATGATCTTAGGTACATCGAGTTTACAAGTCCGGAACATGCTATACTATGTTTTTTTACGCTGATACGGAGTACTTTGTAAGTTTGTATTGTTGTTTAGGGATGAATTTCAATCTCCGAGTCAAGATGAGAGACCTAAAGCGGACTTATTGCCCAGCGTTGGGTGCTCATCGAGACGCCTGTGCAAACTGGTCAGGAATAAGTTCACTTCATGACCCTCAAAAGTGATCGGATTCTAATTCATGACCCCAAACCGCAAAACCAGATATCTTGACCCCTAAACTTTGAAATCCCGGGCAACCCGACTCCCATGGCAGTTTTGCGAGCGGTTTTCACTGACGTGGCAGTTGGACCCTGTCAACATCGCTGACGTGTCGTTTGAAGATGGGTCAACAAAGTCGAGTCACCGTATGCGTTACACTTCCATGTGGGCCCGGTTTTCGCTGAGTTGGATCTGGTAGGTATATCCCCGCCCAGTGTAAATCCCGGGTGTATTGACGAGCGAAACCCTAGAGCGCGCTGTGAGTCGTGAGGAGGAGGCGAAGAAGGGCGACGCGGGGGGTGGCGCAGCGGTGGAGGGCGACGCAGCGGGCAGAGCGGCGGTGGTGGCCAGCTCGGTCGTCGTTTCTGGCGGGCAAAGCTGGATCTGTGCTCGAGCTGAGGTTAGTTAATCCTCATTGAACCGTCGTCTTCCCGGGTGGATTAGGGTTAGTTGTGTCGATTTGGGTGCTGATTTGAAAATGCGGTGCATGTATACTATTGTTGTTGGATTTGGAGGAGGCTTAGCATATTTTAATAAGGGAATCAGTAGATCAGGTGGATTTGGGCATACTATATTGGGTGGTTGCTTTAGATCAGGTGGATTTGGGCATATTATATTGGGTGGTTGCTTTGGATCTGCGGAATGGTGATTTGAATAGCATGGTTGACACTATTTTTATGTTGCAAATTGCATGTAGGGTTTGTGAGGAGTATTTGGCATCATGGACCCATTAGACACTCTTCCAGTGAGATTTCATTACAATGGGGAGTTTGTTTTGCATAGGAGGGAGAAGTCCTATTGCGGTGGTAGTGAAGCAATGTCGTACTTAGAGAGAGACAAGGTGTCACTTCCAGAAATTATTGGGCATTTGCGGGATCATACCAAGGTTATGGAAAGGACAATGCTGCATTGGTTGTTCCCAGGCAAAGATCTCAATTCTGGCTTGAGAGTTCTTGTGGATGACAGAGTGTGCAGCTATATGTCAGATTGCATAGTTGAAGGTGGGGTGGCTGAAGTGTATGTGGAGGAACCAATTGTAGTTGATTTGTCAGAAGATGAAGAGGATAGTGACTATGAGGTTGAGATGGATGAGGGTGCTGAAGCAGATTCTGAAGGAGAGGATGATAGTGGGGATGATGTTGAAGTTTTCAAGGATAAATATGTGCAGGAGCAAGCTGGGAAGGGCAAAATGAAGGAAGGGGGTGATGCAGCTG